>NC_041385.1:700760606-700763383 GCF_002162155.2 Triticum dicoccoides | reverse complement strand
GGAGAGGGTGGGGGAGGAGGAAGAGGATGGGAAGAACGAAAGGAATGGGTTGGGTGGGTGGGTTGGTTGGTTCGGGGATAGGGAGTGGGGGCGCCAAAGTCCGAGATGTCATACGGTGGGACGCGGTCTGTGCGACGACCGGCGGCTCCCCCCGGGATCCTCTGCGCCGACCACGGAGAACTCTGTTTTTTGTCGCACGGGCTTTGGACGCGCGACTTTGGCGAGGCAGCTCTCCACGCCTTCCTCGCGGTTATACGTGTGTGTGTGGTAGGAGGTCAACGTGCGTGCCACCGCAAATGTTTCCAACCGTCTGATTTCGTGCGCGTTGATTAGCATGGATGCATTTCGGGGAAAGTTTGTCGCCGAGGATCATGAAGGTCAACACTCGCGCCTTGCTATCGACGGGTACATCAATCACCTACCGCCAAGCGCCCGGTCGAAGTGCACGAAACGTCAAACCTCCGATTTTGATACCTGCTATGCCGGGATAGGATCGACGACCATCGGCAGCGGGGCCCATTGCCGCCGAACGAAACAATAATCGGCAGATTTCATAAGAGGGGCCGACCGCATTCGTAGCACGGGAGCAGGGGTTATGAATTTCGTGGTGCCGAAGGGTACGGTCCTGGAACCGAGCATAATCGGGTCTTGCTTCATCGGTTGTTTTGATGACATTCTCGGTTCAGATGGTTTGTGCGTAAGGTTGTTTAAGTATTAGATGGATTTTGTAAATATACATGTTAGTGTCAACATCCTCATACATACATTTTTTGATTTTGCGGAAGAGAAATATACATAGGTTGCACCTCATGGGCTATGATGCTTTTAGATCCAGATTAGGCTCATGCTTTGAGACTCCTATATATTTTTTTAACATGTTTGCTATCATATCCTCAGTTTTCTACCTTAATAAAATTAACTCTATTGTGCCAACATGTCTAAAATAAGATCAATATGGTTTGCATTCAACTATTACTTATCCATTAACTCATTTTCATGTCTAACGTGCATGTAAATGGATGAGTAATGCAAATCGGCCGTTTATATGGGAGTAAACAACGGAAACAATCACAATTGCACTTGGGGTCACAAAAAAAATCACCATTTTGATACTTTCCACTAAAATCTATTGGTATTGCGCCTAAATTTTGCAAAAACACTAGTGTGGTATAGCCCACCAGAGGTAAACAATCCACACTGTTTTCTTAGTTTATAATATATTGTTGTTGAGATTCTGGTGTGGTAGGTTTAGCACTAAATAGTCAAAGTCATCGTGGAAAAATGAGAAAACAAATACGTATGATTCATCATTTATTTCTTAATCAATGGAATGTGACACTATGAGTCTATGACCCATTTCGCTATTTTGAACAAGTCATGTATTGCAAGGAAAGTTCCAAGGAAATACCCAGTGTACTTAATTTGATTCTTTTTAACGTCAAACTACTAGAACTGGATCAATGAAGAAACACTCATGTCTGAAATTTTTGTAGGTCAACTCAAAGTTACCATATGATTCATACATGTTTGTATTCCTTTTATAGTATTCCTATTGACGCCTGGACCTGGTCTGGTCTGGGCTACCCAGAACGTTTTTTTTTTTTTGAGATGGCTACCCAGAACGTTGAATGTAGGTGCTTGGTTACAAAGGATCCTATCCATTTCGTGGGGAGTTTCCCGATCGGAGCATATCCCACCAAACCAAACCCCAAAGGCCAAAAGCTAAGCTAATCATCATTTCACAGCTCTAGGATTGAAATGATGGAACGGGTTAACGGGATTGCTTGGTCTTTTATGCAACCAAAGGTAACCTAGTTTCTAGAAGCCGAATTAGTCAAGCATACGAATAAGCTTCTTGAAGACTTAAAAGTTAATCGTAGTAGTATACCTTTTTGGAAAGGTGAAAGATGTAAATATAATCAAGTACTCCCTCCGTTCTTAAATATTTGTCTTTTTAGGATTTCAAATGGACTACCACATACGGATATATATAGACACATTTTAAAGTGTAGATTCATTCATTTTGCTCTGTATGTAGTCACTTGTTGAAATCTCTAGAAAGACAAATATTTAGGAACAGAGGGAGTACAAGAAAATTTTATTCCTACTTTTGTAACTGTAAAATTCACCATGCCTTCTGGTTGACCTTTTGTTTGAGAAAAATAACATTCCTCACAAATTCCATACGTAATGGTGCGCACACAAAATGTGAGCTCTCAAATTTCCATTGGAAAATAAAAAAAATGTTGCAAGGGTGTGGCCAAAATGAGATTGTGAAGCTTACGGAGGCCATATCGCTATTGCCATGTCTGTTTGAGAGGCACATCTTAGCGACCTTGGAATTATGTTGTACTCCTCCATCTCAAAATAATTTAAACTAAAATCATGTCACTTATTTTGAGACGGAGGGAGTATAAGACAATTCTTTATCTAGATATATATACTACGCCGAGCTTTCTTTCGAGAGTTTTTAAGGTGCACCTATATTAGTCATTAATTTGGTACAATTGTAAAGCTTATTCTTACTATTACCCGCCAGTGTATCATAGATTATCGATAGTCATATATTACTTGTCGGACATTGGCCTTCGACCACATCAGAAAGTAATATTGTCACTAAGAACACAATAGCAAATACAGCTTTGTAATACTAATTAGTCTTACCCATGCCGACTAACCGAAGTTGAAACTGGCGCCACCAACCATTTAGTTTGAACTTCAAATTGCTAGAAAATACATATACTTTGAACTAGGCATCCATTCAAACCAGCGTGGTT
>NC_041385.1:700717598-700760315 GCF_002162155.2 Triticum dicoccoides | reverse complement strand
GTGTAACATGTTGGAGGGGGCATGCATAAGAATTTTAAAAGTAAATTCATTTAATCCACATACTACTTAAGAATTATTTTACAACATAGGGGGGAGCCCAGGCTCACCCCTGTTGGCTCCGTCTCTGGTTGCGTATAATTGAACCAAGTATTTCGCAACGAGATCGTCAAAACATAACCCATTAATGTTGGATATAATTGAAGATTATTGCATATGTGGTCCTTTCTCGTTCCTTGTGGTGATGTCTTATTCACTATGGTTATTTGTATTCCACCAATGATTTAATCATGTGCCTCTTCTACATATTCCGTCCGATCCAAAAGGAAGGTTTGTAACTTTTGGCTCAAGTCATAAAGTGTAAGATTCGACCAACTTTCTAGAACAAATGATTGACAATTACAATGCCAAATTAGTACCATTAAATACATAATTAAATATATGTTCATATTATATCTATTTAGTTTTATATTATTGATATTTTTCCTATATTTTTGATCAAACTTGAGTCAAAAGTTACAGCCCTTTCTTTTGTAGTCGGAGGGAGCAATGTTTATTTTATTGCATAAACGGTCTTGGACTTGAACCCAGGTGAGCTAGTTCGACCACAAGAAATCTAGCCATCCAAGTAACGCTTAGTTCTCGATGGCAATGATTTGATCCATAATGATATTTTTCTTCCAATATAAATGAAATCGACGGTTGCTCCAGGTGATGTATCTTTAGTTTGAACATCAGTTCGTATTATATATTTAGCTTTGAATGTCGAAAAAGGGATCACACATAACTCTCGCAACATTCTAAGCCGCACCACGTGGTAAGAAAAATAATAGTCCTTCTTGAAAAAAAGAAAAAGAATAGTCCTTCTTGAAAAAAGAAAAAGAATTGCAAAACAGAAAAGAAAATAAATGATTAACACATTCATTTACAAACTTCTTATTGCATGTAAATAAAAAATTACATGGTTGAATTTACCTCTAGTAAGTGGACACGGTAATCCGTTTTTTACCTCCTAGCAAGTGAGAGGAGCAGGGTGAAGGGAAGAACTCGGCGGGTCCATTCACCCCGTCGCTCTCGCGCAGTGTGAACGGGCAGCTTATCCGGGGATTCTTCTCCCGGTATGCCACACCATGCATGCAAGCCGTTGCCATCATCTCATCCTGCGTGCTCTCCAGCAAAACCTTGGGCGCTACATAAAATACGATGATCTATCATGCTTACCTGTGCCGCTGTCGTCGTCTCGTCGAGCGCCCTTTTGACTCTCTTGACACGGCGAGTGACACCGAGTCCGGGTAGCCAGTGCGCGATCGATGGTGCCGTGTGACCGACCTCGTCTGTCAAACGCGTAGACACGCATGCAAGTCATTTCGGCCGACGGCCATGCTGCTGTGCGAGTTTCTCCCGCTTATCATCATCTTGCTTTCCCTTTTCCCGGCCAAGGCATCTAGAAAAGTTGGCCAGATTTGCTCCTGGTTTCTGCTAGAACATGAGTGGACCTGTGCTTGGAGGGCTGGACGTGCTCTCTTCTGGCACATGAGGACTGGACATCTGGCTAGGCAAGCGTGCACGCAGGTTGATGCTTATCAGCCGTGGTGACGGCGCCGTTTTTCAGCCGCGTCGCGCCGCATGGGTCTCGGTCTAATCGACGTGCCGTTGCGTGCGACGCGACGCCGGCCACGGCAGCGGCAGCGCGATGATGAACGCAGCAACGGAAGGCGGCGTCGGCGTCCCGACGACGGCAGCTCTGGCGCGTCTGGCCCTGACGACAGATAGGCAACAAATAGTCAGGACGACGCAAAGTGGCGCCGCCGGCCCCATTTGGTGTGTCGTCAGGCTTGGTCGATTGAGTGTTGGGAGATCCCGTCGTCCCTCGGGGAGCTCTATGGCAACGGATAAGGTTTCGCGTCGTCGGCGGTCGCCGTACCCGATCAAGGTCCACGGCGACGGACGAGCCGATAAGGCCGACGCCGTCAGAACCATGTCGTCGTCGCGGGCGCGCGCGTGTTGGGTTTTTTTCTCCGCTACTGTCGACTCGTGGACCAGATTTTGCGCGCTGCTAGTTGTGCGTCTCTGGACTGGATTTTCTGCACATAAGCTCGAGCACGGCCGGGGTTGTGATACGGAAAAGTCGCACGGGCTCACCGTCTCGATTTTCCGAACGAACGACCGACAGAGTCCATCCACCTGGCCGGATCGGGCGCAGTCTTTTCGTTCCAGATCGCCGCTTTCTAGAAGAAGAAGACGAACATGTTACACCTGTTTTTTTTTAGCAAAACGTTACATGTGGGTACGTGACGCCGTGACGGTAGGAGGAGCCAGCCAGCTTCCAGTACAAACAAAAAAAGTGCAAAAAGGAGACAACTGTTCCGGCAGGCTCGAACGCACGTACGTGCCACATGCAGCCCAGGCATTTCCTATTTGACGCCTCCAGCGATCGTTGAGACATGTCCTATTCAACGCCCGTGCATTTCGTTAACTGGCGATGAAGGCGTTTTTATCTGGGCCGGCCCATCTAAGGTGCAACTGGAGAGACCTCTTCGCGATTTTGGAAGGCTTCGAGAAGCTTCCCGGCCGTTTTTTTAATTTTGGTTTCTCCTCGACCGTTTTCGTTTGAATATTTAAATTAGTTTTATTTTTATATTTTTAGTTTTACTTTATTCTGCATTATTTTTCTTTTTTTATATTTTGAAATGCATGAATTCTTTCAAATTCAGTGAAACTTTTTTGAAAAATGATGAACTCTTTTGAAAAATTGATCAATTTTTTAACCACATTATTTCTTTTAAAATTTGATGAATTATTTTTAAAATTTGTGATTTTTTTAAAATTGTTGAACGTTTCTCAAAATAGGTGAACTCTTTTTGCAAAATTCACAAACTTATTTCATATTCGTGAAACCTCTTTTTTTTAAAAAAATCGTGAATTTTTTCTTAATTCATGATGTTCTTTTCAAATGCATGAACTTTTTAGAATTTGCGATCTTTTTTTTTACATTTTGTTGGATTTTCTGAAAAAAATCAAGCGAACAAGCAGTAGCGACCGTTTTTTTAGAGAGTAAGCGCGCTAGTGGGCCGGCCTATGCGAGCAACCGTGCTAGCGTCAGCTCATTAACGGGCGCATAACTCGCAAATTAGGAGCTCCTGCTAGCGTCAGCTCATGAATTTCGGACCTCGTGAGGCCACAACCTTGCGAAGCATGCATTAACGTTGGGGACCGGCCGTCATGTTTGGTTAGGGCACCCCGGCGATTTTTTGTTCGTCCCTATAAACATTGTGACGGTTGAATAAACGCTTCGCGAGTTTGTCTCAAAAAAAGGAGCTCCTGCTTATATCTTTTTCCTAATAATAAAACGTCTACTACTTCTAGTCGTACGTCATGAAAATTACCCCTAGAGTTGATAAAAATTACCCATTAATGCTACCCGTAAGTAACAAAAAACGATTTGTATTTTATTAGGTGGCCGCCGGTGCGTTAGCATCATTTAAAGCTAGGCCCTGAAATTATCATATGTACACAAGCAGCCTATTGGCTAGGGCGTTGCTTCCCCATTGGGGAGAGCTGGGTTTGATCCCACTCACTCTTTTTTTTGCTGCCTTTTCTCCGTGAATATCTATAGTATGATATTATCTTGGCCCAGCTACTTGTTTTACCTTTTTATTTTACGCAGATTCAAGTATTTGTTGAAATTTTCATATCGTTTAAACGATAATTCCAAATTTAACATATTATATATGAAAATCGCTCACAAAAAATTATAGATTCTAAATATGATATTATCTTGCATGTTAATAATTGTTTAAATTATGTTTACGATGCACCTTTGGTTAGTACTTTTCTTTTCTATACCTATATATATAACACACGTTTCTTACTCCAGTTTCTTCGTACATAAAGAAAAGAAACAGAAAAATAAAAAATATCATCCATCATTCGGCTTCGATTTATTTGGCTCATCAGTCGCACGTCTTGCACATAGGCAATGGGCCCGGCCCTCCGTCCCAGTGCAATTGCGTATGTTCCTGCAGGGGCCGCCGATGGTCATTATGTGATAAAGAATTCTGCTGTAGAAAAAAAAATTATTCAAGTGGTCTTGAACCCGAGATCTCAACTGCCATTTAGTAGGTTGCAACCAATTGAGTTGTGTTATCTATTAAAAAATGAAGGTTTAGTGTGGGACCATAATGTACAACAAAAATAATGCAATCAAAAAGGTGAGAGGCACAATGTAAGTGTCGAGTTGCATGCAATGAATTAGGGTTGTTTTGCTCAGACGCGAACATTTTATTTTATTGATCTTCAAACATATGAAGAGATGGTGTAAAATGTGTTTAACAGAACCCATTTTTTAAGATCTTTTCACGACTTGGTGCAAATTTCAAGCATTGTTTCAATATAAAAATAATGTCATGGTATGAGGCTCTTTAAGATCAGAATCATTGTACGAAAACCATATGAAAAGTATTGTATGTGTAGCATGCTTCTTAATGTAGTACTACTTATATGCATTTCTGCTCGCACCATTCAGATGTTCTTTCGCCGTGTTGATGGTTATTTCGGTGGACACATCAATTAACTCTCCCATTGCAACGCACGGGCATATGTGCTAATGTGATGCTTATGTGCCAACAGTATACGTCGACTCGTGTGTAGGATTTCAATGTGAACCAGCACTTTGTGCGACCCATTAAGGGCATCTTCAACACTGGCCCTCAAATTTGCTTCGACATCTGTCCGCGGACTGATGGAGGCCGCTTTTCAATGCCGCCCGCATATATTTCAACCACTGTTTGAACTAACCGGACAAAATTCATGTAAACACGACGGATTTCATATAAATCGGACGAGATTGCTTACATTTTGGACAATTTTTAACTTAAAACTATACCGGACTAAGGCAAAACTAGTCAACGGCCGACGCCGGCGGATGTCCATTCACACAACATGAATACCCTTAACTAGTCTACGGCCACCTGCGATGGATCTCCATTGTTTCCTAATGTCCGACAGCCCACATGTCGGACTGTCGTGAGCCCCGGAGGTATATGCTTCAACGCGAAGGGTGCCTCGTTTCCCCATTTTTGGCAGGACCACTCATAGGAAACAATGGAGATGTTCTTTAGCCGGAGGGGAAGGGGACCATGATGGCTTGCGACCGGGCAAGACACCGATTGTGTACGCCGGCGTCACAAAGCTGGCTTCTGTCTCCGCCAGCAGGGCACAGTACGTGTACGTTGATGGTGGATGGTGCGGTCCCGGGCATGGGAGGAGCGGTACGACACAGCACCGTCAAATGGCAGCCACGATGCTTGTGCCGCTGTGCTCCCCGGCGTGCTGGCCTAGAGCAACTCGCCACTCCTCGGCGAGCTGGCTTGAAGCGGCGAGTTTCTGAACAACGCGTCGGCTTGTTGCTTCTGCATCCACGAGCTGGCCTGCTGCAGCTTGGATCGTTGACGGTGGTGGAGCAGAGCGTGCCTGGCTCGTATCCGGCAGGCTCGATGGACCACCCAGCTGGATTTTATGCCGGAGAACTCCTCTTCCTGCTTGCCGGATTCCATGGAGATTATGGAGAAAATGGTGCAAGGAGGAGATGGGAGGGGAGTGTGGTATGATTTTTGCCTAGCGTCTGGCACCGTTTAAATAGCGGGTGGACGACCGGAACCAATTTGTGTTTAATGACGGGCGGCTCGCAAACGGACGTGTGGACGGAGTAGGTTTCTTGGCACACACACATGGGTTTAATGGAGGAAGTGGGCAATCTGTGGCCATTTGAATACGGTGAGGAGGCGTGTTCAACCGAGCATGCAGCGGGCGGCGGTCTCTCGGCCGGTGCGCCATTTCAATGTCGGCAGTGAGGGGCCGCATCTGCCTGTGCCGCCCTCCCGTCCGGTCAAATCGCGGGCATCAATGTTGTCCGCTGCATGCTCTGGCCCCGCATGAATGTCGTGCAGCAAGTGGCGCGAGCCTTGGATGAAAAGCGCGTGAGAGACGGGTGATGGGTTTTTGGTGGGCAAGAGCGGTCAGGAGCGAACGTGCCACAGTACGAATGGCCGCAATCCCCCTAGTTTGTCACTGGTTTGCGGGAAAAAGTATGTCCGGACTGCTCGGCGGAACGATACAAGCCTGCTTTGGATGAGACAACACGTCCGAACAACGCGGTCCAGTCGTGTGCAGGCAGTTTGAGGGTTGGAGTTGAAGATGTCCTAATAGGCATAATCCATCAATATACATATTCTAAGACTAGTCACAATGGGTAGTAACTTAATCTAGTAACATATGCATGTTACTAGCCTAAGTTACTACCACTATAGTGGGGAGTAGCATATGTATGGTGTCATGCAACACTTTATTTATTAGGGTCTAGACTCATCTTGTCTTGGTATGTGTGATGTTACAGCAACTAGCTATGTTACCACATACCTATCTTTCCTCATTAATTACTCGTCACATCATCTGTTTTGCTTAGAGATGTGTGATGTTATCACCTATATTACTCCCACTATGGGTAGTCTAAGATAACTCAAAATATAAAATGTCTTAAAAGTATATATATATATATATATATATATATATATATATATATATATATATATATATATATATATGTTCACGAATTTTGAAAAAATAGTGCAATATAAGAAAATATTTAAGTGTTGCAGATGAAATGCTCACACATATCAAATCGAGTGTGCATTTGTTTCAAAAAAATCCATGTATTTAAGGAAATAGTTTAGTAGGAGTTGCCTGATTTTCAAACTTAGGTCGTCGATTCATGATAGAAGGAAGCAGTAGACGAGGTGCAACACCGAGGCCGCCAACGGCGACATCGGGGTGAGCATAGTGCGGCCCCAGAATGCTAGCAAGTCCACACTACTAGAGAAAAGCCTAGCAGTAGTGCAGGTCAAAGGGTTAGCAGTAGCGCGGCTCACACTACTGCTACGGTGCTACGGCTAACTTTTAGCAGTAGCACGTGTTGACCAGCACTAATTTTATCTCTAGTTGCTCCAGCTTGGCCTCCTCTCTAGAGGCAGCTCTATTGGTGCTTGTCTTCTTGCGAAGTAGGGTCTTGAACATGAGAGTCCCGCACGACTGAATTTAGTAGCGGCGAAGGCTGCGGCGTGTCCATGTCTTCTCCGCCGCCATGTCTGGCCTCTTCTCCGACGCCATGTCCGGCCTCTTCTCTGCCGCCATGTCAGGCCCCTTCTCCGCTGCCATTATCGGTCATCTCTTTATCTGGCCCCTTGTCGTCATTGGTTGTCCCGCCGGCATTGTCATCATCATTTTCTTCAATTATGCACCGAGGATAGCTATCAATGAAACCAGTCATGAGCATGTGCACCTTCAAACGACTATCCTCATAGGGGTCGAGCCAAACTTGTAACACCCCCAGTGTCATGCTACAGTGATCTCCTGTCTAATGATGCCATGACATCATAATTATTTTGCTAATCCTCACTTTGGTTCAAATGACAAGTAAACTGTAAATAAAATATGTTCCTTAGGTTGCAAATATTCACTAGATAATTGTCATGCCTTATCCAACATTTTTAGAGATGTTTAAAATGGCCTTGGATATGAAAACGGTACCAAAATAGCCCCACTTAAGTCATTTCCTTTTAACCGAAATAAAAACAACTTCAATTCACTCCCAAACTTTTTGTGGCAATGAGGTATATTGCATACAAAATATTGAGACCAGCCACACATTTTACAAAAGTGAATTATTGTTAAAAGTGCAAATAGAAAACAAAACAAAAGGAATAAATAAAAGGTGCTACACTTACTTGTTCACCTCAGCCTCTTGTGCACAGTAGAGGCCCAGCCCACTAGCGCCATGTATTTCCACCTCTTGTTCATCAGGGGCATGTGGACGCGCGCACGGTCCATGGCCGCGGACGGCCACGCGGCGGCCATCCAACGCTCCCCGGTGCCTACATGTGCCCGTCCACCCCTGTCCTGACCTAGCCCCCCTCACCCCCACTTCCCACTTCCCTCGCTTGCTCTCCTCTCCCGCGCCAAATCGCCTCCACTGTCGCCGCACCACCGTGATTGGCATGGCCACCTGCCTTCCCTCGCCGTGCCGCCTTATCCCTAAGGACCGCGAAGACTGCCTCATCTACCTCGTGCACCAGATCAGAGCTGAGAGGCCACTCCCACGTCACCCATTTCTTCCCCAACATCGGCCACCGCGGCTCCGTCGCTCGAACCGCCGCCACCACCGCCTCGCCGGCTCCTCCGACTCCGCCTCGAGCTCACAGTGAGCTTGCGCATCTTCTCCCCCTTCCTGTTGGTCTACGTGTGCCATCTGGGATCGGTACCGTCGAGCGCCGTCGGTAGCCATCGTAGTCGCCGATGCCGACCTCCTCTGCTCGCGCCCATAGTGACATTCACTGTCTCGTGCCGCCCGTGTCACGAAGAACCTCTCGATCGACCGAATGGTCTCCGGAGGGAGCCGTCCCGTCATGCTTGTTGCCGCTCGCCCGCCTCCGCTCCCCATGCTTCATCGCACGCTCCTGCCGTGTCCCCGCTGCGCTCCGACTCGCCCAGCCCGCACGCTGCTCGCACTCGCGCGCCCTGCGTTGCGCCCGCCCCTGCGCCACACGCACCGGCCCGAGCCACCCCTGCTACCCGCCGCGGCCGCTGTCCTCCGCTGCGGCATGCTGCTACTGCCGCCACTGTCCCCACCGTCGAGCCGTGTCCGCCTCGCCCCTCCACCCTCATGACTGCTTCCTACCTCGCCACACCTCCCCGTTGCTTCCCCCAGCGCCCGCCTCTATCGCTGCCCTTCCCCGTGCACCGCCTCCGTTGCCGAACCCGCGGTGCCCGCGCCACCCTCACACCGCCGCCCTCGCGCGCTGCCTTGGCCTGCCGGTCCCGGCGCCGCAGCGCTCGTCGTCATCTGCAGCGGCACCCGACGCTGATGTGGCATCCGCGTGGCACCGCCTGTGCCACTGACGCTGGGCCTCGCGGCCCCTGTTGATCGGTTAACTGCCCAGTTGACCCAGGTCAACTGGGCCCGCTGGTCAGCCTCTGGTGCACCCATGGGTGGACTACACCGGGTGCACCTACTTTTAAACTAACGAATTTCAAAATTTTAAAAAATAATTAATATATAAGTAAGAAATTTTAGAAAATGTTTTAAAACTTTAAAAATTAATAGAAAATAAACCGTAACTCATATGAAAATAATTTATATATGAAAATCGATTAGAAAAACATGACGATTCCGAATACGCACTCCGTTCATCTACGGCGTGCCCCTAGCATAGCGAACAAGGAACCATCCTCCTCCGTTTCATCTATCCGAAAATGCCTAACACTGGGAATACTTTCCTAGATGTTTTCCCCCTTAGCCAGTAGCAGCTAGTACTGCGTTAGGTTACACCTAGCACCGCTTATTGTCATGTCACACATTGTCTTGCATCTGTTTGCATTGTATTCACCGTTTATTCCCCCTCTTCTCTCCAGTAGACTTCGATACCGACGCCGTTGCTGCCCAATACGGCTGTGGTGTTGACGACCCCTCCTTCTTGACCGAGCTTCCAAGCAAGCAAAACCCCCCCTTGATCATCCTGATACTGCCTAGTCCTTCTCTCTATTGCTTGCATTAGAGTAGTGTTGTTGTTACTGCTTTTCGTATGATCCTATTCTGATGCATAGCATGTCCTTGTTGCTACTGTTGTTGATACCTTACCTGCTATCCCAAATGCTTAGCTTCGGATGCTAATTTATCATCAGTGGCCCTACATTCTTGTCAGTCTGCCATTCTATACTATCGGACCATAATCACTCTCGAGCTGATCATGGGTACATACATACATACATACATACATACATACATAGACATACACACACACATATACATACACATACATACATAGATACATACATACATACATACATACATACATAGACATACACACACGGTCATACACATACATACATACATACATACATACATACATACATACATACATACATACATACATACATACTATACTTGATACATGTTGTGACTAAAGTCATGTCTGCTCGTAGAGTACCCACGAGTGATTCACGAAAGTGGGGGCTGAAGGGGCAAGTGGTTCCATCCAGGTTGTGATGGGCCTGGGTTCCCGACAATCCCCGAGTGATTCTTTGTGGCGGAGCGACAGGGCAGGTTATGACCACCCAGGAGACAGGTGGGCATGGTCCCTGGTCGATGCCCGCGGTTGTTTCAAAATAACACGCTTAACGAGATTTGGGTATTTGATCTGAGTTGGTCTTTTGGCCTATACGCACTAACCAACTACGTGGGAACATTTATGGGCACTCGGCATTGTAGTATCAACCGAAGCTCTTCAGACGTCAACGACTGAGTGGCGCGCGCCAGGTTGGACTGCGTAAAGCACCCTCCTTGTAATGGAGGCTGCCAGGTCTGCTCACCGACCGCGTTCGTAACGTGCAGGAGTGCAATGGGCGATGGGCCCAAGACCCCTGTGCACTTAGGATTTAGACCGGCGTGCTGACCTCTCTGTTGGTCCTAGGTAGAGCTGCGACATGTTGATCTTTCGAGACCGGGCATGACCCAGGAAAGTGTGTCCGACCGAAGGGATCGAGCATGTTGGGCAATGTGGTGCACCTCTGCAAGGAAGTTTATCTATTCGAATAGCCGTGTCCACGGTAACAGGACACTTGGAGTTGTATTCCGACCTCATGACAACTAGAACTGGATAATTAATAAAACACACCAGATAAGTTCCAGAGACAACCCGGTGATCGCTCTCTCATAGGGTGACGAGGAGAGGATCGTCGGGTAGGATTATGTTGTACGATGTTACTTGATGCTATACTTGCTACTCTCTTCTATATGCTTCCAGATGGAGGCTGCCAGAAGCGTAGTCTTCGATAGGACTAGCTATCCCCCTCCTATTCTGGCATTTTACAGTTCAGTCCACATATACTACCCATTTCATTGATACCAATGCATATATAGTGTAGATCCTTGCTTGCAAGTACTTTGGATAAGTACTCATGGTTGCTTTGCTCCCTCTTTTCCCCCTTCTCCATTCTTCTCAGATGCGGTAACCAGATGTTGGAGCCCATGAGCCATATGCCACCATCGTTGACAACTGCTACTAACCCGAGGGTGCCTACTACTAAGTGCAGGCCGCCGACAACCAGGAGTAGTTAGGAGGCTCCTAGGCAGGAGGACTTGCCTTTTCGATCGTTGTTGCTTTTGTGCTAGCCATCTTATGGCATCTTGTATAACTTTATGTCTGTACTCAGATATTGTTGCTTCTGCTGACTCGTCTATGACCGAGCTTATGTAGTCGAGCCCTCGAGGCCCCTGGCTTGTAATATAAAGCTTATATTATTTTATTTGTGTCTAGAGTTGTGTTGTGATATTTTCCCGTGAGTCCTTGATCTTGATCTACACATTTTTGTGCATGATTAGTGTATGATTGAATTGAGGGCATCACAAGTTGGTATCAGAGTCGACTACCTGTAGGATCCCCCTTCCAAACTCCTGAGCCGAAATCGAGTCTAGTCATTGCAAAACTTTTACTAACATGACTGTGTGGTTTACGGACCCACATCGCCATTGGGTGGTATTAGGATATTTTATTCCTCATCTTTACTCTGGGACTCTGATCTCTCTTCTATTAAGGTTAAATGATTTTGCTAACTCTAACTCTATGTTCTCATAAATACTTTCTCTCGGAGAGCCCCTCAGTCCAGGTGATCGCGTGCTTCACCAAAGGATTCTGAAGATACTCTTCGATGTTTCCCGAGACCCTTGTGACCACCGCCTTTTCAATTCCCTACTACCAATATATGCATATGGATAACGACCTACACTTGTTGTTCATATAATTACTCCCAGTTGGTCTTGTTATTACAAGATACATCAAATTATTCTCCGACTTTTAACAATCCCTTGTGCCACTACCCTGCAGTTCTTTGCCGCATGAATAGCCCTACGGATAATTCCTTGCACTTATCGAGTATCTATTCATTCCTAGTTGTTCATGTGTTTCACAAAATTCTTCGAAATACTACTCGATTTTCTGAAAATTCTCAGCAGCCTATTGTTCCTAAATTCCTTGCCTTCCTGCATTATGGTTAACTCCATATTTCTAGAAATGTCCGTTGACATCCTTTGTCACTATCATTTCGAGTCCCTTGATTCAATATGTTGCGAATGCTCGTAATCCTTAATCAGATCTTACAATTCGTCCTTCCAGCTCAAATGCCATTTTAAACATGACCTGGAACTCGACCAATCAAATTGCCATTGATTGTACCCCTAAGCCTACTCAGCTTATCCATCCTTAATGAGAGCGTTGCTTCTGATCCCTTGATTTGGAAATCATAATTTGTTTGCATTTGAGCTTTGAATTAGTCAGTTGTTTCTATAATCCAATGCCCTTTCATTGTTTCTTCCTTAGTTGTGTGCCGATGCTCACATCAGCTATGTTGAGGATCGTTAGATCCTTTGTTGGATTATCATCCGACAGTGTCATTCATATTCAAATTACCTTGTGAGTTCTTACTCTGATACTTAATGCCTTTGTCAATTTGTATTCTCTAATTTGGCCAACCATGCTCTACTATCAAGCTTGTGTTGTTTACTCCCGAAGTTTATGGTATATGTTCCTAAGATGCCCCGATGGGTTAAACCAATGCCTTCCCTAATCTATGTGAACCTGAAAGATTTCATGGGTCATACAAATACGTCTATAATTTTTGATTGTTCCATGCTATTATATTATCTGTTTTGGATGTTTTATATGCATTAATATGCTATTTTATATTATTTTTGGGACTAACTTATTAACCTAGAGCCTGATACGTCTCCAACATATCTACTTTTCCAAACACTTTTGCCATTATTTTGGACTCTAACTTGCATGATTTGAATGGAACTAACCCGGACTGACGCCATTTTTAGCAGAATTGCCATGGTGTTATTTTTGTGCAGAAATAAAAATTCTCGGAATGACCTGAAACTTCAGGGAGTCACGTTTTGGAATTAATAAAAAATATTGGCGAAAGAATCAACAGAAGGGGGGGCACACCCTGTCCACGTGGGTGGAGGGCGCGCCCCCTGCCTCGTGGGCCCCCTGGACCTCCACCGACCTCAACTCCAACTCTATATATTCATGTCCGGGGAGAAAAAAAATCAGAGAGAAGGATTCATCATGTTTTACGATATGGAGCTGCCGCCAAGCCCTGTTCTTCCTCAGGAGGGCTCACCTGGAGTCCGTTCGGGGCTCCAGAGAGGGGAATCCGTCACCATCATCATCATCAACCATCCTCCATCACCAATTTCATGATGCTCACCGCCATGCCTGAGTAATCTCATCGTAGGCTTTCTAGACAGTGATGGGTTGGATGAGATTTACCATGTAATCAAGTTAGTTTTGTTAGGGTTTGATCCCTTGTATCCATTATGTTCTAAGATTGATGTTGCTATGACTTTGCCATGCTTAATGCTTGTCACTAGGGCCCGAGTGCCATGATTTCAGATCTGAACCTATTATGTTTTCATGAATATATGTGAGTTCTTGATCCTATCTTGCAAGTTATAGTCACCTACTATGTGTTATGATCCGGCAAACCCCGGAGTGACAATAGTCGGGACACTTCCCGATGATGACCGTAGTTTGAGGAGTTCATGTATTGACTAAGTGCTAATGCTTTGGTCTGGCACTCTATTAAAAGGAGGCCTTAATATCCCTTAGTTTCCATTAGGACCCCGCTGTCACAGGAGGGTAGGACAAAAGTTGTCATGCAAGTTCTTTTCCATAAGCACGTATGACTATATTCGGATTACATGCCTACATTACATTGATGAACTGGAGCTAGTTCTGTGTCACCCTATGTTATAACTGTTGCATGATGAATTACATCCGACATAATTATCCATCACTGATCCATTGCCTACGAGCTCATTTCATATTGATCTTTGCTAAGTTACGTCTCCGTTGCCACTGTTATGATTGCTATAAAACTGCTACTGTTACTTTTGCCACCGTTATCGTTACTTCCATACTACTTTGCTACTAAATACTTTGTTGCAGATATTAAGTCTTTTAGGTGTGGTTGAATTGACAACTCAGCTGCTAAT
This sequence comes from Triticum dicoccoides, assembly GCF_002162155.2. NCBI lineage: Eukaryota > Viridiplantae > Streptophyta > Magnoliopsida > Poales > Poaceae > Triticum > Triticum dicoccoides. The sequence goes on along the minus strand of NC_041385.1, from coordinate 700,746,208 downwards.
ACTTGAGAATATTCTTTGGCTCCCCTTGTGTCGTGGTGGGCGCATGGCAGATGCCATGGGATGGCTAAAGAGAGGAGGAGGCTCGAGGGCACTGGTGGGCTCCAGAGGCGAGGTTGGCATGAGCGAGCGCGGGACACAAGACATACCCAGGTTCGGGGCTCTCCGGAGAGATAATACCCCTAGTCCTGCCGAGTGTGGTTGATGTGTAATGGTATAGAGTTGCTCCTAGAGTTGTATCCGGATGAGTGCTATATCCTGCTAGCCTCATATATGTGTGTGTGGCCGAATGGGTGTCTGGGCATGTATGCCCGTGAGAGTGTGTGGCCTTTGAGGCCAAATGAGCATGGATGGATGCATGCGTGGGAGTGCCAAGTGAGGCTCGGTGGGTGAGGCCTCCCCTGGGTCACTTTATATACTAGTGCCCAGGGACAAGGGGTGGCCCACACACCCACTACACTGTTGAGATGTCATATGATGATGCAGGCTACAGTGCATCACTGTTGGAGCGCAGTCAAGTGTCACATGATGCAGGAACAGTGCTGGCTGCTCATCTACAGTGCTCCATTGTAGAGTATGGCCGTCACGTCTGCGCAGGTCCGATGGGACGTCTTAGTTGACTTGGCCAGATTCCAGCCGGACAAGCTCAACCCGGACGGGCCTTAACCCGGACGGGGCTCAACCCAGACAGCTCAACCCGGACAGGGAGAACCCGTCCAGGGAGAACCCGGATGGGCTCAACCCGGCCAGCTCAACCCGGCCGAGGTCAACCCGGCCAGGGTCAACCCAGCCAGATCAACCCGGCCAAGGTCAACCTGGATAGATCAACCCGGCCAAGGTCAACTAGGCCAAGGTCAACCCAGACAGGTCAACCCGACCAAGGTCAACCTGGACAAAGTAAACCCGGCAAAGGTCAACCCAGACAGGTCAACCCGACCAAGGTCAACCCAGCCAGATTCCAGCCAGCCAAGTTCCAGCCAGCTAGAGGCACTCCCCTGGCAATGTCTTGAAGCGTCGTTTGCCGTCTTGGGCCTACCCGGGGGTCATCCCCCCGATAGTAGCCTCCGAGCCTCAGGGCAAGTTGGAAAAGTTGTGTGGAGGGTTTTAGCGGGCGTCGATGTAGTGGATGGCGTCGAAGATGCCGGTTGCAGCCAGCGGTGGGCGTGCAACAAGCGCGACGTATTCCGAGTGGGGTGACCTCAAGCTTCTGCTCTCGCTTAGACGGACAGCCGCGCTGCGGTCTGTGGCTGAGAGTGGACCTTCGGTACCGTATGCGCTACTAAGCCGTCTGCGAGAATGAACGTATCGGACCGAGTGGCCAGCCTCCGGGCTGAGACTAGCTGGCACCAGGGCGAACAGTAGTGCAAATGTAAAGAAGCGGATGTTGTCCCCGAGGGTCGCTCGGGGTTATCCGTGTTTTCGTGTGGCGCGAAAGTATACGGGTGAGGAGCTCACATTGATTTTTGTGTAGTCGCGGCAGAGGTCGTCGAAGACAGCCGGCGTGGCTAGGCACACGGATAACCTCGAGCGACCCTCGGGGACAACATCTGGCGTGGCTAGGCGCTTGCAAAGCGTGCCGGCACACCCACTGGGGGTAGCCTTCGAGCCTCCAGGTGCTCGAAGGGGGGGTCCCGGCCGGTCGGGCCCGACCGGCCAGGCGGCAGAGCGGGACGCAGCCGAGCCAGCTTGGCACAGCCGGCGAGGCATCAGGGCGGGCGGAACCGTCGACGGAGCGGCGTCGCGAGCAAACAGAGGCCTCCGAGCCTTATTTCTTTTCTCTCTCTCTTTTTTTGGGCCGACATCACTTTTCCTTTTGCGCACGTGCAGGGGGAGCCGGCATGGGAGCGGCGGTGCAGGGCGGAGCCGATGGTTGGTCGGGTCGGCCCGGGGAGCCGGCGGCCGGGTTGAGGGACGGGGTGGCCACCGGAGCTGGTGCAGGAGGTGGAGAAGTTGCTGTGAGGGTGGGCAGGAGGCGACTGGGCGGGGACCCGGAGCCGGCCGGAGCGGGGCGCCCGGCCGCAGGCGGAGGCGACCCGACGGGGACCCAGAGCCGGCCGGTGCGGTGCACCCGGCCACGGTCGGGGGCGACCCAGATCCGGCTGGTGTGGGGACAGGTGGACGGACGCGACGCGCGGTTGGAGCAGGAGGCGCCTCCGGTGGGGCGGAGCCGACGCGGGAGGCCAACACGGAGCACGCGGGAAGCGGCCGCAGGGTGAGCGGGAACCGGGAGCCCGCGGTGGCCACGGAGCGGGAGGCGGCCGAAGGCGCGGCCACCCGGCAGGGGCTCGGGAGCCAACGGGGTAGCACAAGCTCAGCCGGCACGCGGGGGGGAGGCAGAGGGCGGAGGAGATGACCGGCACGGGCATGACCCGAGCTTTGACAACCGAGGCACGAGCGGAGTCGGCCCGACGCAGGCCGGGTGGCGGAGGCGGCGAGCGGACGAGCGCGGGGCTTGAGGATCCGGACGGACGGGCGCACCCCGTCCACGGGCGGAGGTGACATGGCAGGGGCGGAGCCGGCAGCCGGCGTAGCGCCGTTGCAGGGCAGAAGGCAGAGCCGGACGAACGGGCGCGTCCCGGCCACGGGCGGATGCAACCCGGCAGAGGAACACATGGCGTCGTCGGGCTGAGCAAAAGCGGACGGACGCGACAGCGGCTGGTACGAGCACGTGGAGGCGGAGCAGCTGGTCGGTGCGAGTCTCTGCATGGCTAGCGTCCGTGCAGATTACGACCATTATCTGGCTAATGTGCGACCTAGTGTATGGGCAACGTATGGGTTGTGTACTGGGATTATCTGGCCACTGCACAGGAAGTGTCTGACTGTTATCTGACTTGCATCTTGGATACGTACGTCCAGTGTGCTGGGAGTATGAGGCTTATACGGTTTGTAAGAGAGCGGGATCAACTGCAGCGGCACTCGCGGGCGAGTGTGAACAGGTAGGTGGATGCGGGCATGCGGCCAACTGAAGCGAGGAGGCGTGGAGGACGCGCGCGCGGACGGAGGTGGCACGGAGCAAGGTCCGGAGCGGTGAGCGTGCAGACCCAGTCGGACAGCGGGGCGCGAGGCCGTGGTCGCTCGCAAGGAGTTGGTGAAGCGCACAATGCAGAACGTTTGTGGAGAAGAGAGTGAGGCCGATGGAGCCGAGGCTACCAACGAGGACTCGCGGTCCCGCGCGGCCGCCTCGGGGACGTGTTGATGAAGAGCCCCCAAGCGCGGCCGGAAAGACGATGACGGCATCGCGGCGGTGATGACGACGAAAACGGTGAGGCCGACGATGGGGACGCGCCATCCCGTGTGGTCGCCCCGGAGGCGTGTTGATATCGAGCCCTCGAGCGCCACCGAAGTGACGGTGCAACTCCGCGGCGATGATGAAGATGGTCCTGCCCGGACTGCGGTTCCGCGGCAGCTTGACGAACTCGTCGGAGTCGGAGTCGGAGGGGAGCCCGTCTGGAACATGCTTCCAGCCAGGACCTCAAGCTGCCCCACGGTGGGCGCCAATTGTTGGAGGGGAGCCCCGTCTGGAACATGATTCTGGCCAGGACCTCGAGCTGCCCCACGATGGGCGCCAACTGTCATGGTGAGCGCACGGCAGATGCCATGGGATGGCTAAAGAGAGGAGGAGGCTCGAGGGCACTGGTGGGCTCCAGAGGTGAGGTTGGCATGAGCGATTGCGGGACGCAAGACATACCCAGGTCCGGGGCTCTCCGGAGAGATAACACCCCTAGTCTTGCCGATGGTGGTTGATAGGCAATAGTACAGGGTAGCTCCTGGAGCTGTATGGAGGAAGAAGGAAGGCATGCCAAGGCTTAGGCGGCCCCTTCTCCCTAGGTGTGTTCTACTGATTGGTTGGCTACTTCCTGTGTGCTTACTGCTTACCCGTATGCATGAGGGTTTCTGGGGGGTTTTATATGCCAACCCCCCAGGGGTACAATGGTAATGCTACAAGGCCCTAGGGCCAGGTTGTCAGTGTCTAGGGACCCAGGGCTGAGACCCGCCGGGTGCCTGTGATTCACCGGGTTCCCCTAGGTGAGGGCCCTGCATGCCTAGGGGAACTGTTCGCCGTCTTGTCGATCGCCAGGGAGTGGCCGAGTCGATTCGGGTACAGTGGCGCTCCGTCAGGTTGCCGCTTGCTGGCGTTAGCGGTGATGATGGGGGCACTGCTGCCACGCTGGCCCTGGTCAGCGGGTAGGTGAGGGGCACTGTTGCCACACTCCGGCTGACCAGAGGCATGGGCCGGGCACTGTTGCCTCGGTCATCGGTGGATGAAGACTCGTCCCATCATACGGCCTGGATGGGACGGGAGCTGACGCGTGGCTGGGTTGGAGAACACGCCAAGGATGGAGCTGGCTTGTTGGGGAAGTCTTGGTATGCCGGGTTCGGCTGTCTTGTGCTGGTTGTCGAGGCCAAGTCGAGGAGCTTGGCCGGGTCGAGGGGCCCGACCCGGCCAAGCACGGGCCGACTTGAGGGGCAATGCTGGCCCCGTTATTTTTGAAAAGGATCCGGGTTCTGTTGCCTGCCCGGGGTTCATCCCCCCGACAGTAGTTCCCGAAGCTGCGAAGGTCCGCCATCTTCGGATGGGAGGGCCTTAGCAGTTTACCCCCTTGGAGAGGTGAATCCTATGACCGCCAGGTCCTGTCCGTTTTTGGAAACCGGATCGCGGCATCTCGTCAGCAGCGGGAAATCGGAGAGTCCATCAAATCTTGGGGCAATCCCTCGGGCTTCGCGCGGGCGCCACGTGGCGCCTGGAAGTCGGAGGGACTTGACAGGCCACGTGCGTGATGGGACTGGGCGACGTGCTGGGGCCCACCACCGCGTGCTCTTGGCCCACGCGCGCGGATTTATTGCGACGTTCGCAAGTCGGTTGCTCTTCCCCATGCAGGTATTGCGTGCGTACGTGCGCACTTATTGCGGGGAAGTGGGAAAGGCGAGCACAAACGATCCCACTCCCCCACGTTCAAACCGAGGCTTATAAATTGGGGCGAGGGGGGGGGGGCGGACATCATTATCGCTAGCACTCCCCTGTCTCTTCGCCCTCCCTCTGCTTCTTGCGACCGCCGCTCTGCGACGCCCGCAGCTTCGAGCAGAGCTCCACCGTCATCCATCTTTCCTTCTCTTCTTCATCTTCGTCGATGGCGCTGCCGTCGGGCTCATGGATGGGCTCGACCGTCACCACCGATGATATCGCCTACCTTTGCACCACCAGGTGCCTGCCGGGGGAGAAGGAGGTCATCGTGCGCCTACCGCAGGGTGAGCAGAGGCCACTGCCCCAGGGCACGGAGTGCTTGGTCTTCTTCCCGCACTTCAAGCGCGGGTTCGGCCTCCCTGCGAGCACCTTCTTCTGTGACTTCCCGGAGTTCTTCGGGCTCCAGCCCCATCATCTCGGCGCCGGCACCATCGTGCAGCTCTCGCGCTTCGTCACCCTCTGCGAGGGGTACCTGGGGGTCGCGCCCTCAATCGACCATTGGGCGCTCTTCTTCTCCTTGAAGCAGCAGGGGCCGATGGCCGGGGAGTTCTCCGACTATGGGGACGCTGTGATCTCGAAGCGTTCGGGCACCGATTGCCCCAAGATACCGCTGGAGGATTCTGCCAAGAAATGGCAGAACTCCTTCTTCTACGTCCGCAACCTTGACACAGACCGCGTCAACCTGTCGGCCTTTGCCATCGCGGCACCGCGGTCGAAGATGAACTAGGGTTATTACCCCAGGCATCCATCGCGGGAGATCCTCAACCTCTGCGAGTGGGTCTCGGTGATGAAGGTGTAGAAGGGGCTTAGCGGCACCGATCTCATCGCCGCCTTCATTACGTGCCGGGTTCTTCCGCTACAACGGCGTAGCTGCCTCATCAGCGAGATGACCGGCCTTCAGGACCCCAACCGTCTGGCAGCCACGCACTTGGCGGTGGACCACATCGCGCGTCAGGTCAATGATATCTCCAAGGCCGCATTGAGGGACGACTGGCGGTTCGGCAAGCCCCCGTACAACCACTCAAATCCGGCGCCCATGGTGAGTTTTTGGTCTTCATATTTTGCTGCTGCGCATCTTCTCATCCGTATCGACGCAACGCGGGAGGTGCTTCTGAGTGCCATCTGACACCCTTACGCCCGGACACCATCGCAGGTGGTGCTGGCGGCGTCGGAGGAGCCCGCGGCCCACAACAGAGGGGAGGAGGAGGCCGCGGACATTGGCGCAGGGCGCCGTGTGGGTAAGTCTTGCTTTCTACCTTCTTCTTTATGTTCACAGGGTCGCTTGGTGCAACATGGCGCGGGCAATGCTGATGCGAACCGTTGATGCAGTGGCTTTGGGCGGAGGAGGCGGCGACGCGAGCGGAGCCGGGTCGTCACGGGGAGGGCCGGCGCCGAGCTTGCTGCACGGGAAGGACGACATCGCGCCGCGGCCTCCGGCCGTGAAGCACGCGGCGAGCCCGGTCGGAGGTGCGAGGCCGGCCACCAAGAGGAGGCGTGGCGCCACGCAGGAGAGGCCGACGATGCCCTCCATCCTGGTTCTGTCGGGATGAGTTTTTCTTCTTCTTGCATACCTGTGGCCGAGTCGGCCCTGCTTGTTATTCATTTTTCCTTGGACTTCAGTTCGCTGATCGCTTTGGCGAGGGTGGTGGCCGACGCTGCGGCCGCTGAGGACGTCACATTCCGGAGGAGCCGGTCCGGCACCGTCGACCGGGACGAGGAGGAGGAGCCGGCAGATCCGGATCTCGGCCTGGACCCGGCCGACGCCGAAGGCTTGGCCTGGGGGACCGGAACGGGGCCGAGGCGGAGCTGGAGGCGGCATCGGTCCGGGCTTGGACCGATGTTGCGGCAACATGGGCGCAAGCCGGCGAGGAGCCGGTGTGGCAGGAGATGCCGGAGGGCACGGTGGTGGCGGCGATGGTCTTCGAGCCGTTGTCGGTGAGGGAGGACTACTAGGGAAAAGGCTAGCAGCAGCGCGGGTTTTAGATGTATCAGTAGTGCGGGGATAGGCGCTACTAATAAGGCGCTACAGCTAACGCATAGCAGTAGCGCGTGCCCACCGGTGCTACTGCTACACAAGTGTAGCAGCAGCGCGGTTAGAGGAAGCTCGCTACTGCGAGTAGCTCTAGCGCGCTTTTCACGGACGCGCTACTGCTATAGCGGTGCTGCTGCTAACTTTTATACACTCGCTACTGCTAATTTAAGTATTTTTTTTGGCATATTTGTTTTGTATTTCAACAGGCTTTGTAGAAGAATCTTTAGCACATAGGAATGTCATCATGATACACATACAAATGCCTGCGAGACCACAAATGTAATCATAGCATGTACATACAAATAGTCTCATCATAATCATCATCCAACACAAAGTGATATCTTGTCATCATCTCGAAAATAGCAATACATGCAAGTCTCGAATACTTGCAACTACAACAACGTCATCCATCTAAACAAAGGTATACGCAAGAAGTGCTATCACTATGAGTGAGAGTGGAACTATGCAGTACATGAGGTGGCGGTTACGGGTCCTCTCTCGCGCTAGCGTGAACCTCAAGTAACTAGCTTCTCCTTCTTGTCTGCTTTTGAAGCCTTTATGGCTGGCGCCCGTGAACCCATTCACTTGCGCCTGACACTCATGCCACTCGTTGTACACCCCCGGAACCTTCCCTTTGTACACGACATAGCAATTCCATCTCGCCATCAAGAAACTAGGTACCTGTTAGAGATGCATGTTCATGAAGAGGATGTACAATCCTATATATGCAACAAAATATACTAGAGCAACACCGAAAAAGAAAGGGTTAGCAACTAGATGCAACATACAATATGCAAATTAATTAACTAGAGGTACGCAGGTGTAAGTGCATCTAGTGCCCCGTAGTGATTTTGGTGTATTGAAGACTTATAGGTTAAGGGACTAATGCGTTTGTGAGTGTACACAGGTCTATAAGTCTATGAGGAGTTTGATATTTACAGAGAAAGTCGAACCCTAAAAATGAAGTTCTTCAACTGAAGACTTTGATATTCTGAAGACTTTCTGAAGACTTTGAAAGTGAAGAAATTGGTGTGACCTTGAAGACTTGGTATTCATTTGTGGAACATGAAGCGTGAAGACTTTTGTTTTCGTAGTTTCATTTTCTCTTTCTTGAGTCATAGGAAACACCGTACTGTTAAAGGGGGTCGAGGAAATCCTAAGGAAAAATTTCCATGTGATGCTCAACTCAAAATCCTACACCTACCAATCCCTTCGAGTGAAGCCTTTGGAAATCTCATACAGTTCAGTCACTTTCTTCAGTGACAGAGACGAAGTTCTTCTGGTCACTGATGAATTTGTTCTGACTGAGGAGTTAGGAATTCGTCAGTGCGAATTACCTACACAGTGAGGTACATGATAGCCCTGAGGAATTTGAGAGTCATATTTCCGACCGTTGCTGTGCTGCGCGCCAGCTGTCCCAAAATATCTTATCCACCTAACGGTCATATCATTGAGGGGCATTTATGTCTTATCATATCGGGCTGCTCCCTAGGCTATAAATAGCCGCCCCCTACAACCACTAGCTGGTTGGCTGCTCCGAGAGAACTTGACACTTGTCATTTGAGAGCAACCCATCCTCCGAGGACTTTGAGCGAAAATTATCGAGTGAGGAAAACACAAAACCAAACCCCTACAAACCCAAAGTGATTGAGCATCACTGAAGAAATTGATCCTGCGTGGATCCGACGATTGTTACCTTTAAAGACTGTGCTTCTTCCAGACGGTTAGGCGTCAAGGTCTAGAGCATCCAAGAGGAATTGTGGATCGCCGAGTGACCAAGTCTGTGAAGGTTTGGAAGTCGCCTGAAGACTTACCATGAGTGATTGGACGAGGTCTGTGTGACCTTAGTTCAAGGAGAATACGGTGAGGACTGGGTGTCCTGAGCTGCGTGCTCAGCGACTGGGTTTCCGGGACTGTGTGTCCTCGAGTTTAAATACTCAGTCGCTCCAACCAGATGTACAACTGAGACAGCAGTTGGAACTGGTCTACCAAATCATTGTCTTCACCAACCTAACTGGTTCTATTTCCTGAACCCTTTCATTTCCTGATTACTGTGTTGAGTGTTTGTTCATATCTGTGTTTGAAGACTTTGACTGAAGACTTTCTTAATTTCCTCAGCTCAATTTCTTCAGTCTGTTTGTCTTCATCTTGTGTTATCCTGTGATTACGCTTTCTGTACTCTGTGCTAGTCTTCATTTCATCATGATGACCATGCTTGTATTCTGTTATGCTTACTTCTGAGTACTTATTCCGCTGCTAATAGTTCTTCGCTAAGGAATTTCCTCACCGGCAAATTCCTCAGTGAAGAATTCATAAAAATCGCCTATTCACCCCCCCTCTAGTCGACATAACGCACTTTCAATTGGTATCAGAGCAAGGTACTCCCTTGTTCTGTGTGATTTTGGTTTAACCGCCTGGAGTTTTAGTTATGTCGACCGCAGGTATGATCAAGGTCTCGGCTGGGTGTCCTACCTTTGATGGGACGGACTACCCCTACTGGAAAAACAAGATGCGAATGCATATCGAGGCTATTGACAATGATCTCTGGTATGTTGTGGAAAATGGTGTTCCCTCTGTCTGACCCTCACTGAACGCTACCGATGTGAAGAGATTTAAGCAACTCGATTCTCAAGCGAAGAATATCATATGTGGCCATCTGAGTAAAGGACAGTATGAAAGAGTGAGTGCTTTGGAAATTGCTAAGCTTATCTGGGATAGGCTGTCCAAAGTGAATGAAGGAGTCTCAACTCAGCATGACTCTCGAGTTGATGTTCTTCGGAATCTCTTCAACCGCTTCAAAAGACTCAACAATGAAAATGTCCAACAAACCTTTGATCGCCTCACTGACATCTCAAATGAGCTTCAAGCCCTCGGTGCCACTGACATCACTGACCATGAGGTGGTGAAGAAACTGTTGAGATCACTTGATTCCTCATTTGATACTCTTGGTTTGATGATACAAGAACGGGCTGACTACAAGTCTCTTGATCCTGCCTATATCCTCGAAAGGCTAAATACTCACGAGTTCCAGCTTGCTGAAAAGAGAGATATCTATGGTTCGAGCTATGGCAAACCACGTGCCCTGAAGGCCAAGGTTGTGTCTGAGTCTGAATGTGAGGACTCTGGTAGTAGCCTTGGTGATCCTGAAGAATTGAGCCAGGAGCTAGCACTGCTCGTGAAGAAATTCCAGAAGTTCTCAAGACGTGGTCGCTTTGGAAAATCCTCAAGAAGCAGTGATTCCTCATCAAGTGACTATAAGAGAAGGCTGTGCCACAAATGCAAGAAACCTGGTCATTATATTCAAGATTGTCCTCAGTGGGAAAAGGAATTGAAGAAGAAGAAATACAAGGATTACAGTTCTGATGATGCGAAGAAGAAGAAGAAATCGTCAAAATCTTCGTCATCAAAATCCTCGAAGTCTTCATCTCACAAGAAGAGCAGCTCCAAGAAGGCTCGAGCATTCATTGGCAAGGAAATGGACTCTGAAGCTGAATCTAAGGAAAATGAGGAAGAGGAGGCGTCTGAAGAATCTGAATCTGGTGTGGCGAGTCTGGCCTTCGCTACTGCTTTCGTTAGCAAGTCCATCTTCAACACTGAAGAAACTGACCCCACCGACAAGCCTGATGAAGATAATGATGACTACCCTCCCACCTATTGCTTCATGGCAAAAGGTGCAAAGGTACTCAAATACACCTCCTCTGAATCTAGTGAAAATGAATCTGATGAGAATCTCAAGCCCAGCTACTCTAAACTTGCAAAGATTGCTGTAAAACAACAAAGGGCTTTTGAAAAGGTTCAAAACATGCTAGACAGAAGTGATGATATGTTGGGTGAAGAAATGGATCGCACTAAAGCCCTGACTGAAAATCTTCAGAGACTTCAGTCTAGGTTTGATAACCTTCAAAGTCATCATAACACTCTCTTATCTGATCATGAGAAACTTTCTTATGAATTTCTTCAAAGAAAGCAAGATCTTGAGAAGCTAAGAGTGAGTTATGAAGATCTTCAGAAGGAGCGCGATTCATTACTTGCTCAACAAATCAGCACTTCTCAGGAAGAATTTGTTCCTCCATGCTTAAAGTGCATTGAACGTGAATCTGCTAATTCTTCACCTGAATGTTCAAATGCTTCAACTGTTACAAATTCTTCACCTGCCTCTGCTATCACTAATTCCTCATTTGAGGACATTGCTAGTATCACTGACGATGCAGGGCTGAAGGAGTTGTACATGACAGGCATGTACAAAAGCCTCAAAGGGCATCAGATTCTTTGTGATGTGCTCAAAAAGCAGATCCTCAACAGAAACCCTAGGAAAGAGGGTATTGCCTTTGAGAGGAAACTTAATGCTGATGGGACATATTGGAAGCCTGAGCAGTACCCCAAAACCTCATGGGTTGCTGCAAAGGGACCTCCAGTTGATCCATCCAAGTTATCTGGCTTTACATGTGAATCTCCTCATTCTTCTGATGAGTCATTTGACTCCAACTATAAACTGTTCAAAAATCAGAATGGTGAAGTATTTGCTAGATATGTTGGGACTAACTGCAGGAACGGTTCCCCTATGAAGAAAATCTGGGTTCCCAAAAGTTATGTTGAAAGTCTTCAGGTGAATGTCCTCATGACACCACCTGTGAAGAATAGGAACCCCAGAACAAACTCTTCATATGGACCTAATTCTTCATATGGATCCAAGTCCTCATATGGACCAAATTCCTCACGTGGATCAAATTCCTCAAATGGATCAAAGTCCTCATATGACTATCATCGTGCTAACAACTCTGTTTCGCAGGGTAGAGCTAAGGGCTACAAATATGCACATTATTCTTCAAATCATTATGTTCATAAGTCCTCAAAGAATTTCTCTGCTTATTCATATGCTTACCCTAACCCCTCTTATGTGAAACAAAATGGTTTGGCTTCTATGCCACCATTCTCGTATGATGCTCGCAGAGTGATGAACTCTTTGCCACCCCTTCAGATGTGGGTGGTGAAGAAAAAGAACTAAGCTCTTATGCAGGGTCAGGTCTCCAGACGTGCCTTAACGTCTGAAGAATTTGCTGGGGACCTGACAAAATTGCCTGAAAGGACGCAGGTGAATCATGATGAAATAAACTTTCACACGTCCTCCTCCTGCTATATCTGTTTACTGCTTGATGAAATTCATCTGATGAACTTGATATCATATTCTTCATTGATGAAGCATATGAGATTGTAAGTTACACTAATTCATCTGCAGGATGATCAACCCAAAACCACTGAATGGGTCCTCGATAGTGGATGTACAAATCACATGACTGGTGACAAGAATCTTTTGATGGATGCTCCCTTATCACCGTCACATCTGAAGCACATCATCTTTGCTGACAAAGGCAAAAGTCAGGTATTGGGTCTTGGTAAGGTTGCGATCTCTAAGGATAAACACATGGAAAAAGTCATGCTTGTTGAGTCCTTAGGATACAACCTCATGTCAGTCTCAATGCTTTGTGATCTTGATATGGTTGTTGTCTTTGGCAAGTATCGTTGTGTTGTGATTATGGAAGCTGACAATTTCAAAGTCTTCGAAGGCTTTAGGAGAGGAGATTTGTATATTGTTGATTTCTCTACAGGACCACAACCAGCCGTGTGTCTACTTGCAAAAGCTTCAGAAGGCTGGCTATGGCATCGACGACTTGGTCACGCAGGCATGACGAATTTGCACACGCTTGCGAAGAAGAAGCATGTCATTGGCATTGAGAATGTCAAATTCCTCAAGGATCACTTATGCGGAGCCTGTGAACCTGGAAAAATGACCAAGGCCAAGCATCCAGCGAAGACTATCATGACCACTACTCGTCCATTCGAATTGCTTCACATGGACCTCTTCGGACCTAATCATTACTCAGCAGTCTCTAATGCTGCATCTCTATATGGTTTTGTCATTATTGATGATTACTCTCGATATACATGGGTACACATTGTTACTTACAAACATGAAGTGCAGGAAGTCTTCAAACGATTTTCCTCGAGGGCTTCAACCAACTTTGGTGTGAAGATCAAGCACATCAGAAGTGATAATGGAACTGAGTTCAAGAATTCCGGCCTTGATGACTATCTTGATGAACTTGGTATTACTCATGAGTTATCTGCTCCTTATACTCCTCAGCAAAATGGCGTCGTGGAGCGCAAGAACAGAACTCTTGTTGAGATGGCTCGCACTATGCTTGATGAATACAAGACGCCTCATCGTTTTTGGATTGATGCAATTGATACTGCGTGCCACATCATCAACAGAGTATATCTTCACAAATTCTTCAAAAAGACAGCCTATGAACTCCTCACTGACAAGAAACCCAATGTGAGTTATTTCAAAGTCTTCGGTGCTAAATGTTGGATTAGAGATCCTCACCACAATTCTAAATTTGCACCGAAAGCACATGAAGGTTTTATGCTTGGTTACGGAAAGGACTCACACACCTACAGAGTCTTCAACATCGCTCTTCACAAGATTGTTGAAACTGTAGATGTGCGGTTCGATGAAACTAATGGCTCGCAAAGAGAGCACCTACCTTCTGTGTTAGATGAACCAACACCTGAGGATTCTATCAAGTTCAAGGCAACTGAGGATGTCATTCCTACTGAAGAATTTGCTGAAGAATTCATTCCAGTACGTGAAGAACGTCGAGCTGATGCACCTGAAGATAATGCTGAAGACAATGGTGCTGAGGAAAATGATCAAGTACCTCGACGACAACCAGCTCATCCTCGCGTTGCAAAAGAAGTACAAGTTGACAAGATCATCGATGACATTGAAGCATCAGGTCCTCTCACACGCTCAAAAGCTTCACATTTATCTAACTTTTGTGGGCACTATGCTTTTGTCTCTATCACAGAGCCCACTAAGGTAGATGAAGCATTTTTGGAGCCGGAGTGGATTCAGGCTATGCAAGAAGAATTACATCAGTTCGAGCTCAACAATGTCTGGGAACTGGTCAAACGTCTAGATCCTCGCAAGCATAATATCATTGGCACAAAGTGGATCTACCGCAACAAGCAATATGAAAATGGCCTTGTGGTAAGGAATAAGGCACGACTGGTAGCTCAAGGTTACACACAGGTTGAAGGAATTGATTTCGATGAAACTTTTGCACCTGTTGCTAGACTTGAGGCTATTCGCATATTAGTTGCTTATGCTAATCATCATGATATCATCTTATATCAAATGGATGTGAAAAGTGCATTCCTCAATGGTAAGCTTGAGGAAGAAGTATATGTTGCTCAACCCCCAGGTTTTGAAGATCCAAAGAATCCTGACAAAGTCTTCAGACTTAATAAGGCCCTCTATGGCCTCAAGCAAGCCCCTCGGGCGTGGTATGATACATTGAAGGAATTCTTCGTGAAGAATGGCTTCACACCCGGTTCACTCGATCCTACTCTCTTTACTAAATCTTATGATAGTGAACTGTTTGTGTGCCAAATATATGTTGATGATATTATCTTTGGCTGTACTGACCAACGTTATAGTGATGAATTTGCATATATGATGAGTGAAGAATATCAAATGTCTATGATGGGAGAGTTGAAATTCTTCTTAGGTCTTCAAATTCGTCAACAGCGCAATGGCATATTCATATCTCAGGAGAAATACCTCAAAGATGTACTGAGGAAATTCGGCATGCAAGATTGCAAAGGCGTCAAAATTCCTATGCCCACAAAAGGCCTTCTATGCACTGATGAAAATGGTATTGACTTCGATCACAAGGTACACCGCTCCATGATTGGTTCCTTATTGTACTTATGTGCATCTAGGCCAGATATAATGCTTAGTGTTTGCATGTGTGCCCGATTTCAAGCTGCACCGAAGGAATCACACCATAAGGCTGTGAAGCATATTCTTCGATATCTAGCTCACACACCAACACTAGGATTATGGTACCCCAAGGGCTCTGTTTTTGATCTCATTGGATATTCTGACTCTGACTATGTTGGTGATCATGTGGACCGCAAGTCAACTTCTGGCACTTGTCATTTCCTCGGACGATCTTTGGTCTGTTGGTCCTCAAAGAAACAGAACTGCGTATCACTGTCTACTGCGGAAGCTGAATACATTGCTACTGGCTCTTGCTGTGCTCAACTGCTTTGGATGAAGCAAACACTCAAGGACTATGGCGTCAACGTGAAGAATGTGCCTCTCCTCTGCGACAATGAGAGTGCCATCAAGATTGCTCACAACCCAGTTCAACACTCGAAGACAAAGCACATTCAGATTCGTCATCATTTTCTTTGTGATCATGTGTTGAAGGGCGACATCTCCATCGAGCACGTGAAGACTGAAGAACAGCTAGCTGATATCTTTACTAAGCCCTTGGATGAGAAGAGATTTAGCAAGTTGCGGTGTGAGCTAAATATCTTAGAATCTTCGAACGTTCTTTGAAAAGAACACACATCCTAACACTTATGCAAAATTGATGACTTAGATGTGCAACACATGAAGAAACGTTTTTCTTCAATCAATGAAGAATAACACTCTAAGTGTGAAGAAATTAATGAAGAATTTGATTCTCAGAGCCCTACGACAATTGTACGCGGTGTCTTAAATCATCATTCTTATACGGTGGGTCACGCCACCACACAAAGTTGAAAATCTTCAATTTGGGTTTTTCCTCAGTTTTGAAATTCTTCAGTTTTTCAAATTCTTCAACTTTTCAAAATCTTCACTGTTTCCTTCGTTTTTCTTCATTGGCTATATATATATATATATATGAGTTTATGTCCTCTACAACATTCACTTATCGCTATTTCTTCAAGTTGCTTTTTCTGCTAAGTGAATGTGATCGGACCCTTCGCCCTCTATGCTATACTCAACCCAATCTATTCACAAATTCTTCATATGCGTTCTATTTGAAACTCGTTCAAAATCTTCACTGTGTCCTGGTCAGCTGAAGAAATTGCGAACGAAACTTTAAAACAAATCTTATCCAAATTTTCGGTTTTGCCGCTCAAACTATTCCGCATCCCACGATGCAGTATTCTATTCACCCACGATCGTACATGATCTCAACTACACAGTACGTGGGTGACACATGTCGCATGAAGGAGAAAGGGCAGGGGCATGTTCGTCCCAAAATCTTCGGGCGAACAGTTTTTCACCGTGTCTATAAATACCCCTCTCCCCTTCCTCACTTGATTTACTCCGCTCGATCGCTACTCTCTCACTTGGGCTCCTCAAACCCTAGCGCCGCCTGTACTCCATCGTCGCCGGTGAGGAAGAGCTTCGCTGCCTCGACCTCGTCGCCGTCGTACTCACGCCGACCGCAGAAATCTTCACTCCGCCGCCGCCGTAGCAGTCTTCCTCCGCCGAGTTAGGGCAAGGAAGATCTAACCTGACGAACTTCCCATCTATTCTTCTCAGTTCGTCGTGTTCTTCACTTCAGCGTTCCTCGAAGAAAAACTGCATACTTCTTCAGAGAACTCAATTGTTCAAATTCCTCAACTGAAGAATATGGCAGACGGTAAGAAGCCATAGAAAGGAGGAAAGAAACCTGAGGTTATGACTGCGTTTGAAATCCCTGAGGAAATTTATGCTGACTATTGCACACCTGATGAAGCAAAATTTGGCAAAGAAAACAAAAATCAGCGCAAGGTGCGCATTCAGAAGATTGAACGGAGATGGGCAAGGGAATGGAGGGAATACAGATATGTGACTCCAAAGTACATGAAGAAATTCGCCCTCAATCCTCCATGCCCAAGAGCTCCATTGGCACCTGGCCAAGTAGCTGACCCCACAAGCATCAAACGTGGTGAGGACTTTCCTGAAGAATGGGCTAAGCGCCAAGCTAAATTGGCAAGACAAGCCAAGGAGGCAGTGAAGAAATTCAATGAGGATTCTGCCACTGCACTGCTACTGAGGCCTCGGTCAAACCGAGGAAATCCATGCCAAAGAAGCCTGCTCGTAAGCCAAGTGCTTCACCAACAGTGCCCTCACGGCAAATTCCTGACACTGCTACAGCTCCACCAAAATCCTTAACAGCTCCTTCAAATTCCTCAGCTCCTGTGCATCTGGCTACATGTCAAAGGACTGCTGGTTTCTCGATTGCCTCTGGTGTTTCAAAGACAGACAGGTGAAGGCCGCTAGAGCCAAAGGCACATCTGTGCCACTGCTTTTGGATCCAAGAAAAATCCTCGATTACATTGATCTCTGGCACAAGGATCCTAACACCCCTATGCCTGATTTTCATCTGACCCCTGGTCAAAGTCACATGCTGACCCATTTCATCACTGAAGAGAAATGGAAGTTTGAAAAGGCAAGAGAGATCAGGAAAGCTCAATACAGAAAGGAGAAGCTCCTGAAGAAAAACGTTGTCAGAATGACACCTGAGGAACTTCTCCAGGCTCAGTCTGAAATTCAAGCCCTCAGCAAAGACTTTGATGCCTACTATGCTGATTGGCAAGGAGGTAAAGTAAGATTCGTCAATCTGACGAAGAAATTCACAAATGTTGTAGCCCCATCGCAACAAGAAAATCTTTAGGCTGCAGACTCTGCTCAGCCTGCTGAAGAACATGCCAGCACCGCTGATGCCTTTCAGCCTGCTGAAGAAAATGCTTGTTCCAAGGCTGGTGAAGAAATTCCAGCCGCTGAAGAAATTGCCAGGGCATCCACTAGTGGTGCGGCTGAAGAAACTGAAGAGATCGGAGCAACTGCATCAGTTGCGCCTGAAGAAAATGAACCAGATTCCTCAGCTCCTCCCGCGCCCACACCAACTCCAATTCTTCCATCTGCTTCTGATGTGAAGAAGACCAAGGCTGCAGAGCGAGCTGCAGTGAAGAAAAGGAAGGCATCAGCTGCGTCAAACTCTTCGGCTGCGAAGAAAATGAAGCCAATGACCAGCTCACTCGAAAATCCAATTGATGCTATTCCGATTTCCTCCATGCCATCAAAGGACCTTGTTCCTTTTGGAGAAGACTATGAGATCCCAAGCGGATCTGATGAAGAAAATCATTCTGCTGCTTCGTCAGAGCAGATTGATGAAGAAATTGAAGTGGAAGCAATCCCTTCAACCCCAATCATTTCCTCGCCTATGCCTCAGTTCACAGCTGAAGAGGCCGGTATTGAGGAACTTGAAGAAGATGTGGATATTGGAAGCACAACGCCAGTGATGAACGATGACTTTTGGGAAAGTCAACATCCAAATTCTCCACTCTTCACCCCACTCCAACAGATACCTCAGTCCCCTGCACCAACTATTCAATTGGGCTCTGAAGAAACTCATCCCACTTCATATGTCCATGAGGAAATTCCAGCCACTAGTGCTGATGAACCTGCTGCTGCTGATCCTCAGACTGCACCTGTTGAGGAACAAGAAATTCCTCAGCCTGAAGAGCCTGAGCTCGCGATTCCTGAGGTGGTAATGCAACTCACTGACACCCCTCTGCCAAAGCAAAAGAATCCGTTCTCAAGCAAACAGAAGTTCAAGGCTGAAGATTTCTTTGCCGAGCACGTATTCTTAACTGATTATAATCCATATGATTCTGCTCGCATAAGGAAGAGACGTTTATGGACTGCCAGCCAAGCCAATTTCTATTCCTCAGTGCTCTTCAACAAAGACAAAGTCTTCGATCATGCACATATTCCTCATGTGGACATGGAGTCTCTGCCCGGCTTTGAGCCAGTCCTCAGTGTTCTTCACGATGCAGGACTTCTGAATTTCTGCATTGATATCTGTGACTGGAATGAAGAACTCATTCTTCAATTCTATGCAACTCTACACATCACCGGAGACGCTGAAGACGTGAACTCATGGGTATTAGACTGGATGTCTGAAAATACTCACTACAAGGCACCAGCAACTGAATTGCTTCGTGCTCTACCACTCAGTCCTCCACTTGATGGTGCTCGTTGTATCTACAACGAACCAGAACTTTCAAATCACTATATGCAAGTGCTGATGAAGCCTTTGAAGCCAAGGCAGGCCCCAAGAACCAAATTCCTCGTCAAGGAATTATTGTATGTGCCTCGGACTGTCTATCGAATTCTGACGAAGACAATGAGTCCTATCAAAGGCCACGACTCAAATGATGAAGAAGTCGTTGGCATCATGAAGAATATGCTTTTCAACATCATTCATGGCATTCCTGTCAACTTCCATGATTTCTTCATGAGGACTCTGGCCAATATTGCTATGTCACCATTCGAGCTGAATCCCTATGCTCCTTGGATTATGAGATTCATCAGGGCAAGATCTTCACTGAATTACAAAGCTGACACTCTGAACCACGGTAGCTACTTGCCTCCCATTGAAGTCCTCAAACGGACAGTTTCATCAGCTGATGATAAAGGCAAGGCCGCTGCTGTGATCGATGAAGGCATTCGTCCATTGGATGGCCAATTTTGCAAGGCTGCATCTTACTCTACCAATGACGATTCTGCCACACATGACTCTGCCGCAAATACCTCAGCCAAGCAAAATCCTCAAGCCACAGCACCCAGGGTGATGACTGACCGTGAGTTACTCCTCAGTCTTCATCAGAAGGTTGATCGCAATCATAAATGGGTCAAGCGTCAGTTTGGTTCAATTCTTCACAACATGACCTCAACACACAATGCAGTGAAGAAAAACCAATACTATCTCCATGAAACCTTCAACCCTACCTGGGCTGTTCTCTCTCATGTCTACAGCGCTGCAGATCTGAAGAATATGGGCCTCAAGGAAGAATTTGACTGGTCTGCACCTCCACCGAAGAAATTCAAGAAGGTCAAAGTTCCTTCCTTAGTGGCCAGCTCTTATTCTTCATCGCGTGACACTGATGAGTATGAAGACTTGGACGACACTGCGGCAGGCCCTACTACACAACCGACCCCAACAACGCTGTCGCTCCTCCATCAACTTGATATTCTTCAGGGGCGTTAGTCCTCAGTTTCAATCCTTTTGGTCATTTGATGACAAAGGGGGAGAAATCTGATTTAGTCTTCAAGCGGGTTTATATTAAGGGAAATTTTTTAAGTTACAACTCTCGTTCTTCTGAAACTTCTATTTGGATCGAGTTGTAATCTTAAACCCGATGGTGCGCTGATACTTTTGTTGCATTATGCTTTGCATGCTTATTCCTCGTTAATGACATTGCACGCATGCTGAATCACATCAGGCACCATATTTCATCATGCATTTCAAATTCTTCATATTATATATCAAATGCGTGTATGAATTACAAGATATAGGGGGAGATCTCCATGATTCAACTCTTCAAATGTGCATTGCCTCAAAAGCAAATTCCTCACTATGCACATCTTCAGGGGGAGTTCTACTATATCTTGTAATCAAATTCCTCAATATCAGTGTATACACTTCATATGTTTATCCCCGTTGAAAACTTAACCTATGTTTTCATCAATCACCAAAAAGGGGGAGATTGTAAGTGCATCTAGTGCCCCTTAGTGATTTTGGTGTATTGAAGACTTATAGGTTAAGGGACTAATGCGTTTGTGAGTGTACACATGTCTATAAGTCTATGAGGAGTTTGATATTTACAGAGAAAGTCGACCCCTAAAAATGAAGTTCTTCAACTAAAGACTTTGATATTCTGAAGACTTTCTGAAGACTTTGAAAGTGAAGAAATTGGTGTGACCTTGAAGACTTGGTATTCATTTGTGGAACATGAAGCGTGAAGACTTTTGTGGAACAAGAAATGGCAGAACTCCTTCTTCTACGTCCGCAACCTTGACACGGCCGCATCAACCTGTCGGCCTTTGCCATCGCGCCACCGCGGTCGAAGATGAACTAGGGTTATTACCCCAGGCATCCATCACGGGAGATCCTCAACCTCTGCGAGTGGGTCTCGGTGATGAAGGTGTAGAAGGGGCTTAGCGGCACCGATCTCATCGCCGCCTTCATTACGTGCCGGGTTCTTCCGCTACAACGGCGTAGCTGCCTCATCAGCGAGATGACCGGCCTTCAGGACCCCAACCGTCTGGCGGCCACGCGCTTGGCGGTGGACCACATCGCGCGTCAGGTCAATGATATCTCCAAGGCCGCATTGAGGGATGACTGGCGGTTCGGCAAGCCCCCGTACAACCACTCGAATCCGGCGCCCATGGTGAGTTTTTGGTCTTCATATTTTGCTGCTGCGCATCTTCTCATCCGTCTTGACGCAACGCGGGAGGTGCTTCTGAATGCCATCTGACACCCTTACGCCCGGACACCATCGCAGGTGGTGCTGGCGGCGTCGGAGGAGCCCGCCGCCCACAACAGAGGGGAGGAGGAGGCCGCGGACATTGGCGCAGGGCGCCGTGTGGGTAAGTCTTGCTTTTTACCTTCTTCTTGATGTTCACAGGGTCGCTTGGTGCAACATGGCGCGGGCAATGCTGATGCGAACCGTTGATGCAGTGGCTTTGGGCGGAGGAGGCGGCGACGCGAGCGGAGCCGGGTCGTCACGGGGAGGGCCGGCGCCGAGCCGGCTGCACGGGAAGGACGACATCACGCCGCGGCCTCCGGCCGTGAAGCACGCGGCGAGCCCGGTCGGAGGTGCGAGGCCGGCCACCAAGAGGAGGCGTGGCGCCACGCAGGAGAGGCCGACGATGCCCGCCATCCTGGTTCTGTCGGGGTGAGTTTTTCTTCTGCTTGCATACCTGTGGCCGAGTCGGCCCTGCTCGTTATTCATTTTTCCTTGGACTTCAGGTCGCTGATCGCTCTGGTGAGGGTGGTGGCCGACGCTGCGGCCGCTGAGGACGTCACATTCCGGAGGAGCCGGTCCGGCACCGTCGACCGGGACGAGGAGGAGGAGCCGGCAGATCCGGATCTCGGCCTGGACCCGGCCGACGCTGAAGGCTTGGCCTGGCGGGACCAGAACGGGGCCGAGGCGGAGCTGGAGGCGGCATCGGTCCGGGCTTGGACCGATGTTGCGGTAACATGGGCGCAAGCCGGCAAGGAGCCGGCGTGGCAGGAGATGCCGGAGGGCACGATGGTGGCGGCGATGGTCTTCGAGCCGTTGTCGGTGAGGGAGCACTACTAGGGAAAAGGCTAGCAGCAGCGCGGGTTTTAGATGTATCAGTAGCGCGGGGATAGGCGCTACTAATAAGGCGCTACAGCTAACGCATAGCAGTAGCGCGTGCCCACCGGTGCTACTGCTACACAAGTGTAGCAGCAGCGCGGTTAGAGGAAGCTCGCTACTGCTAGTAGCTCTAGCGCGCTTTTCACGGATGCGCTACTGCTATAGCGGTGCTGCTGCTAACTTTTATACACTCGCTACTGCTAATTTAAGTATTTTTTTGGCATATTTATTTTGTATTTCAACAGGCTTTGTAGAAGAATCTTTAGCACATAGAAATGTCATCATGATACACATACAAATGCCCGCGAGACCACAAATGTAATCATAGCATGTTCATACAAATAGTCTCATCATAATCATCATCCAACACAAAGTGATATCTTGTCATCATCTCGAAAATAGCAATACATGCAAGTCTCGAATACTTGCAACTACAACAACGTCATCCATCTAAACAAAGGTATACGCAAGAAGTGCTATCACTATGAGTGAGAGCGGAACTATGCAGTACATGAGGTGGCGGTTACGAGTCCTCTCTCGCGCTAGCGTGAACCTCAAGTAACTAGCTTCTCCTTCTTGTCTGCTTTTGAAGCCTTTATGGCTGGCGCCCGTGAACCCATTCACTTGCGCCTGACACTCATGCCACTCGTTGTACACCCCCGGAACCTTCCCTTTGTACACGACATAGCAATTCCATCTCGCCATCAAGAAACTAGGTACCTGTTAGAGATGCATGTTCATGAAGAGGATGTACAATCATATATATGCAACAAAATATACTAGAGCAACACCGAAAAAGAAAGGGTTAGCAACTAGATGCAACATACAGTATGCAAATTAATTAACTAGAGGTACGCAGGTGTAAGTGCATCTAGTGCCCCTTAGTGATTTTGGTGTATTGAAGATTTATAGGTTAAGGGACTAATGCATTTGTGAGTGTACACAGGTCTATAAGTCTATGAAGAGTTTGATATTTATAGAGAAAGTCGACCCCTAAAAATGAAGTTCTTCAACTGAAGACTTTGATATTCTGAAGACTTTCTGAAGACTTTGAAAGTGAAGAAATTGGTGTGACCTTGAAGACTTGGTATTCATTTGTGGAACATGAAGCGTGAAGACTTTTGTTTTCGTAGTTTCATTTTCTCTTTCTTGAGTCATAGGAAACACCGTACTGTTAAAGGGGGTCGAGGAAATCCTAAGGAAAAATTTCCATGTGATGCTCAACTCAAAATCCTACACCTACCAATCCCTTCGAGTGAAGCCTTTGGAAATCTCATATAGTTCAGTGACTTTCTTCAGTGACAGAGACGAAGTTCTTCTGGTCCCTGATGAATTTGTTCTGACTGAGGAGTTAGGAATTCGTCAGTGCGAATTACCTACACAGTGAGGTACATGATAGCCCTGAGGAATTTGAGAGTCATATTTCCGACCGTTGCTGTGCTGCGCGCCAGCTGTCCCAAAATATCTTATCCACCTAACGGTCATATCATTGAGGGGCATTTATGTCTTATCATGTCGGGCTGCTCCCTAGGCTATAAATAGCCGCCCCCTACAACCACTAGCTGGTTGGCTGCTCCGAGAGAACTTGACACTTGTCATTTGAGAGCAACCCATCCTCCGAGGACTTTGAGCGAAAATCATCGAGTGAGGAAAACCCAAAACCAAACCCCTACAAACCCAAAGTGATTGAGCATCACTGAAGAAATTGATCATGCGTGGATCCGACGCTTGTTACCTTTGAAGACTATGCTTCTTCCAGACGGTTAGGCATCAAGGTCTAGAGCATCCAAGAGGAATTGTGGATCGCCGAGTGACCAAGTCTGTGAAGGTTTGGAAGTCGCCTGAAGACTTACCACGAGTGATTGGACAAGATCTGTGTGATCTTAGTTCAAGGAGAATACGGTGAGGATTGGGTGTCCTGAGCTGCGTGCTCAGCGACTGGGTGTCCGGGACTATGTGTCCTCGAGTTTAAATACTCAGCCGCTCCAACCAGACGTACAACTGAGACAGCAGTTGGAACTGGTCTACCAAATCATTGTCTTCACCAACCTTCTGGTTCTATTTCCTCAACCCTTTCATTTCCTCATTACTGTGTTGAGTGTTTGTTCATATCTGTGTTTGAAGACTTTGACTGAAGACTTTCTTAATTTCCTCAGCTCAATTTCTTCAGTCTGTTTATCTTCATCTTGTGTTATCCTGTGATTACACTTTCTGTACTCTGTGCTAGTCTTCATTTCATCATGATGACCATGCTTGTATTCTGTTATGCTTACTTCTGAGTACTTATTCCGCTGCTACTAGTTCTTCGCTAAGGAATTTCCTCACCGGCAAATTCCTCAGTGAAGAATTCATAAAAATCGCCTATTCACCCCCCCTCTAGTCGACATAACGCACTTTCAGCAGGTCATCATACGCAAACTAACAAAGTAGCGTTACGCAAGTTCGGCAGGGACCGTGGACATCACAAAATGTCATCGCTACAAAAAGTATACAAGTTCAGCCGACACATATCATCATCGGCATCATAAATCACTATAAGTTCCATCCTTCCATATCATCGAGGATGAACCCTAGCTTCTTGAACGGCGTGAGATCTAGACGTTGCATGCCTATGCGAGTTCGGACGTCAGCTCGCGATATAGGGCCGTGGTGGAACATCCCCTTCTCATCGACGACTTCTTTCATGATGATCGTTGCAATGTCGCTTTGGATGCGAAAGAAGTCATCTCTAAGTTTATAATCCGCTTCTCCATGAGATTCTAGCCACTTGTGGATATGATCATCATTTCTGATGTTAATGCGAAGCTTTTGGTGATCCGTGTTGAACTGAATCATGAGATGGACGATGTAGAATCCATCCTTCTTGCTTGGTTTTGGGACATGGATGCAGGAGAAGTTAGTTTTATGCGCGAAACCCATCTTCTTGTTCCTTTGTTTCCTGATCTGCACGTAGCCACCTCTACAGCTGAAGCCTTGGAGAGCATCATCTAGAATATTCATTATGTGGGTGTAGTCTTTTTTGTCGTAGTCTCTGGAAGGGTCAAAATACACGGCGTGGGAGACTTGTGGGTAAAGAACGATAAGGACGGCGCGCCCGTTGCTGCGGGGAAAAGACACCTCAAATTATTCCCCATATGAGAGAGAAGGAATGATTGAAATGTATGAATGGGTTGTCCGAAACTGACTTACTTTGGATGATAAGGCACGAGGACAATTTCCTGTACCATGATGTTTTGGAGGTACTCCCTAGCAGTTTCACGCTCAAAGTCGCCGAGACTCAAGAAAGACTCGTGCATGTAGTACAGATCCGCCACACAGATTTGTGATACTTCTTCACTCTTCATGACAGAGCTCTTATGTAGCGCAAAAAGGCGGACGATAGTAAAACCAAGCCGCCTTGTTAGAAACATCTCAAAGATATGGTCAAACCGCAGGAAGAACACCTCCGCGGACCGTGTGTCGACGTAGCACTTCCCCTCAGGCACACGAGCCACGTATGTCGGATATCCTGGATCCTTTGAGGCTAGTAAGCTTTTCTTAGTCGATAGCACATGGTCATGCAGTCTCCTGAGATCCCCTGATAGTGCCTCCAGCGGTTTCAACGGTAGCATCGGCTCGCCCGTGAGATGGAACATGACCGCACCTTTCACGGGTACACACTGTTCAGAATGCATCGTCTGGCTGCTATGTGCTCTGTCTTGTTTGGAGGAAGTTACCTTCCCCGATCTCTTCCTCTCCTTTTTCTTGGGCACACCTTCCAGACCCTTCCTTAACCCCTGCCCCAGTGTTCCCGGGCTAAGTGTCGTACGACCCTCGCGCCGGCCGGTTAGTTGAGCTTGTGTTGAGGAGACATCTTCGGGCGTGTCCTGTGAGGATTTCATGAAGAGAGACTTTTTGCAATCCATGGTACGACCCTGCCCGGGCATATCATCCATATCCTCATTAGCAAGCTGATAGCCCGATTCGTCATATGGTTGACTCATCATATCTATGTCACAGTCATATGCGTTTGTATTGAGGTAATCCATAGGGTCGACCTCCATCTCATCATCCATTCTCTGTTCTACAGGAGAAATTACATCAGTCAGTACTATTGCACCCCCTTCATCATGTCGTCCGCCGCTCTCACCCGGCACTACAGGAGCTGGTAATTGCGTAGGCGGGGTGGTTTTCTCCGCACATGCTTGTTGATGTGTGGTAGTTATTGGTGTGCTCTCAGCCGGCTCCAGACGAATAAGATTCTTCGGCCATAGCAGCACCCAATTCTTGCAGCTTCCAATCCGTGGCGGGGTCTCGTCGTCCGCTCCCACATGCTGTACTGGAGGAGGCAAATCCTCGTGCCCCGATTTCACATTGGTCAAGCTAACCCTAAAGTGCCCAGCGGGGATCGGCTGGTTGTGGAACGTGCATTGAGAGGGGTCCATTATCATCCCCTTTCCCACGTCCACCTTCTGGCCTTTGATCAAGTAGAGTAAGGTGCATGGGGTTTCTTTCGCCTGCAAACACATATGTCTATGGCGTAAAACAACCGAAAGGCAACAAAAATGGAATATTATCTATATATATATGTTGGTGCGACATGTAATTACTGTGACGACATCGAGCTCAGCCAAAGACGAAGGCCCACCTAGCGCGCCTGAGACTGAGGACAGGCTGCTATGAGCGGGAGCGGCTGCGAGAGGAGGCTCGGTTGCTTGAGCAAGTGATGGTGCGATGGTGTTGTTGTTCATGGAGTTGCTCCCGACGAAACTGGGCATCGGGAAATCATGTACCGTCTTGTCTGGATTTTCCTTCGCCCAGTTGATGATAACTGGAACCAAGTTAGTAGCAAAATCGTTTCTGCAGGCAGTTACAGCTGCATTGATTGCCTACTGTAGCAACTCATATTTGTCCTCGGCTGCTTTTTCCATGTCCTCAGCTACTTTTTTCTCGACCGCAAGCTTCACCTTCGCGTCGATGTCCGCCTGACTAAACTTCTTTTTCTGCTTCTTGGCCTCCGGGCCGTCGTTGTAAAACACCTTCCACGTGGCGCCATCTCTAGCACCGTGCACACGACCATATTGCGGCCGCTGGTCCAAAGGGAGTCCCTTAAGTTCGTTCAAGGCCCGGTTGAGAGGGGTGTCCCACTTGGACCTCATCGGAGAAGTAGGGATTTCGGCTGCAAGCCGGTGTTGCTTATCCAGTAGTCTAATCAATTTCCTCGTGATCTTGTCCATGTAAAAAACCTTTTTCTCCTTGTCCCACTTGTAGCGGGCCCTGATGAAGTCATGCTCCAAGGGGTTGGTGAACTTCGCGAAGGGGTCTGGGAGACCCGCGGCTTCACGTTCCGCGTCCTCCTTATCCCATATGGGCCTTTTACCGAGGTAGCCACGGCTTCCGAGGCGATGCTTCCCGTGTTCCTTTGCTGAAGGCTTTTGAAATTCGCAGCCTTAGCCTTTGCTGCCTCGGTAGCGCAAGTGTCCTTGAAATTTTTGAACTCCTCTTCCGTAAGTGTCGGATTTTCCTCCAGAATCTTGGACAGGGGTTCATCAGCCTCAATAGCTCGTTTCACCCTTCCTTTCTAGGAGGCCAAATCATTGCTGAACATGCCCATGGCGTGATTGTTAATCTTTTTCATCTTCGGATCATCCCACGGTTGTTCTATGTTATCATCCCGGTCGGGGAACTTGAATCTCTTGTGCAACTTCGTTAGGAGCAACCGCGTCAAATGTTCTTTACTCCTTAAGTCATCATCGTTGATGCTCGCGCATTCCTGTAGGATGCATCCTACTTGGTTCCCATAGCACTTGCGAGGTTCTTCCGGCTCTAACGGCTCAAACTTGCCAGGTGCCATCTTTGTGATCACAAGTCGTCCAATCCCTAGTTTGTTAGGTTTTCGTATCCTCTGCTTCTTATGCTTCCTCTTTTTGGTAGCGGCATCGGGGCCGGTACCTTCCCCGCCGGTACCTTCCCCACCGGTCTCGGTGCCGCCATCGGTGCCGGCGCCGTCGGTGTCGATGTCGACGTCAGTACCATCATTGAGGCCGACCTGCAAACCTTGCTTAGCAGTCAAATAGTCGAGGTACTCTTGTTCACCCTCATAATCCATCTCGTCTGCATCTTGGTCAGAAGGCCCAGTTTCTTCGTTGTTCGACATGTTTCCTATGATTAAGTGTCCTCATTTATTTCTAAAAGTATGAATAAATGAGAAATGACATAAAAAGAAATCTATGTGCCAACACTTGATATGCCAACTATGTAGCACAAATCATGCCTTTATTCACGGGAAATTTCGGCATGACCTTTGCTAAAAAATGGACATATCGAGCGCCTGAAATTCACCGGAACGGAAATGAATCAACATTCCGGCGTAACATAGGCCACTCGGATCATTTTCCAAACATGACATGTCCAAAACATGACATATGCACATATCACATGTCCAGTTCAAATTTGCATATAAATTCAGCTAATTTTGAAACCTAGCTAAATTCATAACTAAATAGATAACCTAATTAACATAACCGAAGAACCCTAGAAGAGAGAGGGGGGGGGTTTACAGAGGGTGCAGGGGCGAGGAGGCAGGCCCGACGACGGCCGGGAGGGGAGAGGAGGGAG
>NC_041385.1:700555657-700716757 GCF_002162155.2 Triticum dicoccoides | reverse complement strand
GTCGGGGTCGAGGGCCGGGTCGGGGGCGAGCGCCGGGGTCGGGGGCTAGCGCCGGCGCCGGAGTCGGGGGCGAGCGCCGGGGCCGGGTCGGGCGCGGCGGTGCGACGGGGGAAGAGAGAGTGGGGATTTGGGGGGAAAGGCGGGATGAAGCAGGGCGAGTGAGAATTTCGGGTTAAGTGGACGTAGCAATAGCGCATTAGGACAAAACGCGCTGCTACTAATTTCTGTAGCTGTAGCGGTTTAAGGAAAATTCGCTACTACTAATTTCAGTAGCTGTAGCGGTTTATGCAAAACGCGCTGCTACTACCGTCGCTACTGCCAGTTTTCCTTTTTCTTTTCCTTTATTTTATCCCACTTTTATTTCCCGAGGGCAGTGAACGAAGGGAGGGCGATATATATTGCATCATTTGACGGTTAAATATGTATGCAAAATAGGAACATATATATTACACATCATTGGACCCATGCATAATAATGGCTAAGTGTGTATACAAAATAGGAACATATATATATATATATATATATATATATATTACACACCATTGGACCGATAACATACGTTTCCTCAGTGCTGACATTTTCATTTTTGAGTCAGCTTCTTTCCCTTTTTGTTCGTCGAAGAATAATTGAGCCCCTCATTGTGACTTTGCCTTTTCCATGGAGTACGGTTTTTCTTAGGTAATGTAGTATTGTTTCTTCTTTTGACGTATACTTCATCATCAACGTCATCTTCCCTCATTGGGTTGCCGTACTGATCATAGTCTTCCTCGTTGGCGACTCCATCCATTCCAATGATGTTCCTTTTGCCTCTCCTCACGACAACACGGCTGGGATTGCGCGGGTCAGTTATGAAGAAGCATTTGTCACGTGCTTAGCGTCTACCCATGGCTCGTTTTTTGTGATAGCATTCACGGTAGCGCTCTTGGCGTCGGGTATAGTCATGGTAGTGAAAATCCGGCTTTCTCTGTCGACATTCTTAGCCCATCTGACACGGAACATCGTCGTGTTGTGCAGTCCAGAGTAGGCAAGCTCCCAGATCTCCTCCACCCTTCCATAAAATCATTCAGTTGCGCCGTTGTCGCTGCCGGTCATGCATTCCATTGTCACCCCTGAGTTCTGATCATCACTGTCCATATCTTTGGCCTCCGTGTAGAACGTGTATCCGTTGATATCATATGCCTGATAGGTTACGAGGTTGGGCGAGGGGCCATGTGCTAAGGCGTATATGAGCAATCCGTCCTTAGAGCCCTCCTCCGGGGGATTAGCATTAATATGCTCTTTGAACCAATGCAGGAAAGTGGAGTTGTGCTCTCTAGTAACTTCGGCGTTCGTCCTGCATACCCCCCGGTCATGATACTTCTTTGCGATAATTTCTTTGTGCAGTGCCACAAAAGGATCTACCTCGTCTATGTTGGGGAACGTTGCAGAAAATAAAATTTTTCCTACGGTTTCACCAAGATCCATCTATGAGTTCATCTAATCAACGAGTGAAAGGAGAGATGCATCTACATACCACTTTGTAGATCGCGAGCGGAAGCGTTCAAAAGAACAGGGTTGAGGTAGTCGTTCTCGTCGTGATCCTATCACCGGAGATCCTAGCGCTGAATGGACGGAACCTCCGCGTTCAACACAAGTACAGTCAGCGTGACGTCTCCTCCGTCTTGATCCAGCAAGGGGAAAGGAGAGGTTGATGA
This sequence comes from Triticum dicoccoides, assembly GCF_002162155.2. Lineage (NCBI taxonomy): Eukaryota > Viridiplantae > Streptophyta > Magnoliopsida > Poales > Poaceae > Triticum > Triticum dicoccoides. Next base: position 700,715,063 of record NC_041385.1, on the reverse strand, counting down.
TGATCCAGCAGCACGACGGCGTGGTGGTGGATGCAGCAGAACTCTGGCAGGGCTTCGCCAAGCTGCTCCGAGAGGAGGACGAGGTGTAGCAGGGGGAGGGAGGCGCCAAGACACAGGGTGCGGCTGCCCTCCCCCTGCCCTCCTTTATATAGGCCCCCAGGGGGGCGGCGGCCCTAGGAGATGCAATCTCCCAAGGGGGCGGCAGCCAGGGGGTGGAGTGCCGCCCAAGGCAAGTGGTGCCCCCCCACCTAGGGTTTCCAACCCTAGGCGCAGGGGGGGCCCAAGTGGGGGGCACACCAGCCCACTAGGGGCTGGTTCCCCTCCCACTTCAGCCCACGGGGCCCTCCAGGATAGGTGGCCCCACCCGATGGACCCCCGGGACCCTCCCGGTGGTCCCGGTACAATACCGGGTGACCCCGAAACTTTCCCGATGGCCGAAACAGCACTTCCTATATATAATTCTTTACCTCCGGACCATTCCGAAACTCCTCGTGACGTCCGGGATCTCATCCGGGACTCTGAACAACATTCGTTTTGCTGCGTACTCATATTCATACAACCCTAGCGTCACCGAACCTTAAGTGTGTAGACCCTACGGGTTCGGGAGACATGCAGACATAACCGAGACGGCTCTCCGGTCAATAACCAACAGCGGGATCTGGATACCCATGTTGGCTCCCACATACTCCTCGATGATCTCATCGGATGAACCACGATGTCGAGGATTCAAGCAACCCCGTATACTATTCCCTTTGTCAGACGGTATGTTACTTGCCCGAGACTCGATCGTCGGTATCCCAATACCTCATTCAGTCTCGTTACCGGCAAGTCACTTTACTCGTACCGTAATGCATGATCCCATGACCAGACACTTGGTCACTTTGAGCTCATTATGATGATGCACTACCGAGTGGGCCCAGTGATACCTCTCCGTTATACGGAGTGACAAATCCCAGTCTCGATCCGTGTCAACCCAACAGATACTTCCGGAGATACCTGTAGTGCACCTTTATAGTCACCCAGTTACGTTGTGACGTTTGGTACACCCAAAGCACTCCTACGGTATCCGGGAGTTACACGATCTCATGGTCTAAGGAAGAGATACTTGACATTGGAAAAGCTCTAGCAAAACGAACTACACGATCTTGTGCTATGCTTAGGATTGGGTCTTGTCCATCACATCATTCTCCTAATGATGTGATCCCGTTATCAACGACATCTAATGTCCATAGTCAGGAAACCATGACTATCTGTTGATCAACGAGCTAGTCAACTAGAGGCTTACTAGGGACATATTATGGTCTGTGTATTCACACGTGTATTACGATTTCCGGATAATACAATTGTAGCATGAATAAAGACAATTATCATGAACAAGGAAATATAATAATAATCCTTTTATTATTGCCTCTAGGGCATATTTCCAACACTCCCACTTGCACTAGAGTCAATAATCTAGTTACATTGTGATGAATCGAACACCCATAGTGTCGTGGATTTGTCACGTCAGATGTCCTTAGTGTCAGGACTTAGTCGCGAGGCCAACGCATCTATGTGGTAGCTTGAGAGGGGTTGAGTGGAATCGAGAGACGCAACACAAGACAGGGATTTAGACAGCTTCGGGCCCCGGGAAACATCATCCGGTAAAAACCCTACATGCTGTTTGAGGCTAGATCTCATTATGCTCATGAGGGAGTCGCCGTAAACCGGCTCTCCTCTAGTTGTGTCTATCCCTAGAGATTGTTTCTCTTGCTTGTCGCCTCTCCCCCTTTGGGGAGCCCTGCCCCTCCTTATATATGTTGAAGGGCGGGTTACATGTGGAGTCCTACTAGGATTAGGACTAATCTGTCTCTAATACAAACCGGATACAAGTCCTGGTCTTAACTCCTTGTAAGGTAAATATTCCTCATGCCTTTCCTCTTAAACCGGCCCACCATAGTTGAACCGGCCTTCATGAACCGCCAGACGGGCCACCGGGTCTTGTCGCTCCTCTGACCCGTCCGCCGGGTCACCAGTGAGTTACAACATCCTGGTGGGTTGCTGGTAAATCGCCAGGTTTGGGCGGGTCACCAGATGAATATCGCCAAGTGCCAGCGGGACCTCAAATAATCCGCCAAGTCCGGCCGGGTTAACTTCCGGCCGGTTTACACGCGGGGTATATCCCCGACATTAGCCCCCAAGTTTAGCTTGGATTTATCCATGGTAAACTTATGCTGCAAAATAAACACCAGAACAAATTTGGCAGGTTGTGCTCCGGGTTAAGAATTCTTGTAGACCGGCACCTGATCGTCCTTAAGTCCTTGTCATTTCCTCCTTCTAGAAAATCCGGGTCAATAACCAGCTTCATACTCAAATTGCTGATGTTGGCTTCTTATAGAAAAAATATTGTGAAGAATAATCCACTTGAGTCGGCTTCCAAAACGCCGGTTTAAGAAATATTGGTCTTGAAATACTCATCTGATATTCAACCGGTTTGAAGATGCAGAACTTGCCGGTTTTATCATTGCCAAAGACCGTCAGGTTATAAAAACTTGATAATTTCGAGTCATGATTGTTGCAGACACCGGTTCATGATTGTTGCCAACGCTGGTTCATGATTATTAATGACGCCGGGTTGCAGCCACAGGGTCATAATGATTGGTGACGCCGGGTCAACCTAGTTTGCTCAGTCAGAGAATTTGACAATATTTCTTCAATAATAATATAATACCTGTAGCCCCCAAGTCTTGAGCAGAACAAAGTGATTGCTTAAGACTTGCTTCAATATAAATACTGCCACTTAAGAAGAAATCCATGTTGTTCATCCCAGTCACTTAGTAAAAACTGAATACTCCATATTATGTAGCCCCCAAGTGCCGGGTCATTATGCAATAATGAGCAGGGACTTTGTAGGTATAATCATGTAGATTTGAGCAATGATGTGTAGCCCCCAAGGGCCGGCTCAGTAAGATAATATTGAGCTGGGACTTAATATATACTTCAATGAAAATAACATCATATGATGTAACCCCCATCATGGGACTTGAATCCACGTCCACAAGGTTAAGAGCCTTGTGCTTTACCAACTGAGCAGTGGACTCTTCAATATAATGAATAAAAAGCTTTGTACCTTCAACTGTTGACAGGAGCAATTGGTAGCCCCCAAGGGCCGACTCATTATAATGTGATGAGTCGGGTCTTCAATAATATGAGCAAAAAATTACTTTACATTAGCCCCTAAGTGTCATGGTGCATGCTTGCAGCGACATGAGACTTGCATATTTGATATAATCTCAACTTAAATAATGTAGCCCCCAAGTGCCGGGTCGTAAGCCTGCAGCGACTCGGGACTATTCCCTCCATTGTAGAATAAATCATACCCATTGATGAAATAATAGCCATTACGCTGAAGCGACTTTGAAAACCTCAATCATAACACTGGTTATTGATAATCACAATAGAAATCCAGCCATGTTGGCTATTCGAGATTTGAATAATATAATCCGGTATGAAAACCTCAATCATTCAATATCATCATGAAAATCCAGCCAGTTTTGGCTATTAAAGATTTGAATACCTCATCGGTTGACAAGTAAATCCAGAGTTTAAATACCTGGCGGCTCTTGGCCGATGACGACTTAATGCGCATTCATTGTAAGCCGGAATTTTTGTAACCCGGGAGCCTATAGCCCTTGAGAAAATCAATAATTGATAACCCTTTGAGACACCAATTTCAATGATGAGCTTGGACTGAAGCATTTATATAAGTCATAATTCTGCAAATCCTGCACAAAGTTTAAACAACATATGCCCTCACGATGTAACGTCAAAAGCCAGGGCGGGTAACCACCCAAATGTAGTCTTATCCTACACACAAGTAGATTACAAGATCCCTATGATCCTTTGAATGATACCCCCAGTTTATGTGACCCGGACAGATTTGCCTGGTCGCACGCGGAAACACAATGACAGAGAGTCGGACTCAGACGGATCGCCTGCGACGCGTGCGGCGGCGTACGCAATCCCAATCTTCTCGATCTCAAATTTTGTCAATAAAATTTTTCTTCTCGTCCTTTTGCTGTAGCGGATGAACGATGAGCTTGCCAGCTCTGCCTAAGATTGCCCCACACCGGGTTCTCCTGGGAGCTTGTGCCTGTACGTGGTGATGTACTAGCTCTGGCGGATTACTCTTTTTTTCCAGATGGGTTTTACGCGGAGGCCGTGCACACTAGTAGCAACTTCCATGAATCAGACAATAGCACGGCGGCAACTTGATTAGCTGGCGGACAGGTTACTCCTCGTTTGTGTGCAGCAGCAACGAATCAGCACAACTCCAAATTCATGCCGGTCTTCACAACAGAAAACGATCGGTCAAATCGCCAAAGGATTTTCGTCGGCTGCCCCTGCAACCCTAATTTCTTTTGATTTTAATCACGTATGTGCCTTCCTCACTGCTTGTTGATGGCGTAGACCCTCTTCACGCCGGCTCTTGCTTCATCCGGCGGGTCGTGGGCTTCTTGATCCCTAGGAGAGATCCCTCCAAGAACTCAACACCACCGTGCGCGAGCCCCACGGTGGGTGCCAACTGTTGTGGAATTGCCACGGCAGATGTCCTTAGTGTCAGGACTTAGTCGCGAGGCCAACGCATCTATGTGGTAGCTTGAGAGGGGTTGAGCGGAATCGAGAGACGCAACACAAGACAGGAATTTAGACAGCTTCGGGCCCCGGGAAACATCATCCGGTAAAAACCCTACATGCTGTTTGAGGCCAGGTCTCATTATCATCACGAGGGAGTCGCCGTAAACCGGCTCTCCTCCTTGTGTCTAGCCCTAAGATTGTTTCTTCTTGCTTGTAGCTTGTCCCTCTTTGGGGAGCCCTGCCCCTCCTTATATATGTTGAAGGGGCGGTTTACATGACTAGTCCTAGTTGGATTAGGATTACTCTATTACAAGTGGAGTCCTAGTCTTGCTTCCTTTGTAAGGGAATATTCCTTGTGCTTTCCTCATAAACCGGCCCACCATTAAACGTGAACTGGCCTTCTGGGCCATGGGCCTCGTCATCCATCTGACCCGCCCGGAGGGTTACTAATGAACCGTCAAGACCGGGCGGGTAGCCCGTAAACCGCCAAGCTCCGGGCGGGTTACCAGTGAGTCGTCCAGTCCGGCCGGGTTATACTTCCGGCCGGTTTACGCCACGGGGTATATCCCCGACAGGTTGCGTATGGCCATTTCACTCGGCGCCCGTTGCTTCATGGTCTACGACGACTCATATTTGGTGGTTAACCAAGTGATGAAGGAGTGGGACGTCAGAATCCCAACCATGACTGGTTACTGCAATGCAGTAAGAAAGCTGGAGAAGAAATTCGAGGGGCTAGAGCTTCATCATATACCCCGACTGAAAAATCAAGCAGCCGATGATTTGGTAAAGATAGGTTCCAAGAGAGAAGCCATTTCTAGTGGTGTGTTTTTGGAACATATCCACGCGCCGTCGGTTCAAGAGGATCCTTTCACCGAAGAAGCCCCGCAGCCAAAAAGTGCCACGGATCCGACTGAAGTCGATGTCCCAGCCGTAGTTGACCTGATCATGGAAGTTTTGGTTATCACTCCTGACTGGACAGTGCCTTACATCACATATATCCTAAGGAAAGAGCTCCCAAAGAATGAAGAAGAGGCTCGACAGATCGTCCTTCGATGCAAGGCCTTTACTGTCATGAAGGGACGGTTGTACAGAGAAAGCGCGAATGGAGCTAGTCAGAAATGCATAACGCCGGAAGAGGGTCGGATAATTCTCAACGACATCCACTCGGGGACCTGTGGCCATCATGCATCCTCTCGGACTATTGTGGCTAAAGCATATCGAGCGGGTTTTTACTGGCCCAGAGCAAATGAAATGGCGAAAGAGATAGTCGACAAGTGTGAAGGATGTCAGCTCTACTCCAATATGTCGCACAAGCCCGCCTCAGCCTTGAAGACCATTCCAATCGTCTGGCCCTTCGCTGTTTGGGGGTTAGATATGGTTGGGCCACTGAGAACTGGTAGGAGCGGCTTCACCCATGTACTGGTGGCAGTCGACAAGTTCAGCAAGTGGATCGAAGCCAAGCCTATTAAAAATCTTGATGCCGGCACTGCCATCAGCTTCATCAGAGAATTGATATTCAGATATGGAGTTCCGCATAGCATCATCACCGATAATGGGTCAAACTTTGATTCCAACCAATTCAAAGCCTTCTGCGCTTCTCAAGGCACACGAGTCGACTACGCTTCAGTCGCCCACCCCCAGTCGAATGGACAATCAAAAAGAGCAAACAGCCTAATTTTGAAAGGACTGAAACCCCGGTTGATGCGTGATCTCAAGCACGCAGCAGGCGCGTGGGTCGACGAGCTTCCATCAGTTCTTTTGGGGGTTGAGGACTACTCCAAATCGGTCAACTGGGAGAACTCCATTCTTTCTGGTCTATGGAGCTGAAGCAGTTCTGCCGAGTGACCTGCTTCACAATGCACCGCGAGTCGAGCTCTACTCTGAAGTTGAAGCAGAGCAAGCCCGGCAGGACGCAGTTGACCTTATAGAAGAAGAAAGAGAGATGGCCATGATCCGATAGACCATCTATCAGCAAGACTTGCATCGATTCTACGCCAGAAATGTGAAGAGTCGGGCATTCCAAGAAGGAGACTTGGTCCTTCGAGTGGACCAACAGAAGCCGCACAAACTTGCCCCTACTTGGGAAGGTCCTTTCATCGTCACCAAAGTTCTCCACAATGGAGCATACCGTCTTTACAATGTCGGTCGCCAGGTTGATGAGCCACGAGCTTGGAATGCGGACCTGCTCCGCCCCTTTTACACTTAAGTATTCACTCGGATGAGTTGTAATAAAAGTACTCCTATAGTTTGCTTATCAAAGACAAAAGTTTTATAATTTTCTCATTGATTGTTGTTGATTTTGTTTATAAGAGAAATCCCCCAGTGGGTGGCTTAGCCGCGAATCTGTTTTGCTTAAGTTTGTAAAATTTTTCCTACCGAGTGACGAGCTGGCCTCTCACTCGGAGGCTTAGCTGCGAATCCGTTTCGCCTAAGTACTTGAAAATCCTACCGAGTGGAGAGCAAACCTCACACTCGGGGGCTTAGCTGCGAATCCGTTTCGCCTAAATATTTGAAAATCCTACCGAGTGACGAGCAAGTCTCTCACTGGGGGGCTTAGCTGTAGTCCAGTACTCGCCTAAGTATTTGAAAATCCTACCGAGTGTCGAGCAAGTCTCTCACTCGGGGGCTTAGCTGCAGTTTAGTACTCGCCTAAGTATTTGAAAATCCTATCGAGTGGAGAGCAAACCCCCCACTCGAAGGCTTAGCTGCAGTCCAGTACTCGCCTAAGTATTTAATCCATTCCAATCCGCAAGGGCGATGAGGTGCAGGTCGACTGCCACCTTCTCCTTCGGAGCTACACCACAAATACGAAAATCCTACCGAGTGGAGAGCAAACCTCCCACTCGAGGGCTTAGCTGCAGTCCAGTACTCGCCTAAGTGTTTGAAAATCCTACCGAGTGGAGAGAAATCCTCCCACTCGGGGGCTTAGCTGCAGTCCAGTACTCGCCTAAGTGTTTGAAAATCCTACCGAGTGGAGAGCAATCCTCCCACTCGGGGGCTTAGCTACAGTCCAGTACTCGCCTAAGTACTTGAAAATCCTACCGAGTGGAGAGCAAACCTCACACTCGGGGGCTTAGCTGCGAATTTGTTTCGCCTAAGTATTTGAAAATCCTACCGAGTGACGAGCAAGTCTCTCACTCGGGGGCTTAGCTGCAGTCCAGTACTCGCCTAAGTATTTGAAATTCCTACCGAGTGTCGAGCAAGTCTCTCACTCGGAGGCTTAGCTGCAGTCTAGTACTAGCCTAAGTATAAGATTCATTCCGCTCTGCAAGGATGACGAGGTGCAGGTCGACTGCGACCTTCTCCTTCGGAGCTATGGCACAAATACAATGTGCACTCTACAAGGACGACGAGGTGCAGGTCGACTGCTACCTTCTCCTTTGGAGCTAGGACACAAATACAATGTGTGCTCGGCAAGGATGACGAGGTGCAGGTCGACTACTACCTTCCCCTTCAGAGCTCCGCCACAAATACAATGTGCACTCCACCCCGATCCACAAGGAAGCATGTCAACTGCAATCTGTGCTCCATTCCTACCTGCAAGAGTGCATCACAAACACTAAAATATATTCCGAGCAAAGAACAATGTTCGTTCGAAGACAAATGCAAACATATTCAACGACAAACCCAAGTTTAGATAGCATCCTATGGATCCAAAAGTGCTCAGGCATCGAGCCTGTTAAAGTTTATCGGTTAGAAAAACCACTCGGCATTCTGAGGCAAATTTAAGGCATCAAGCATAGAAGTTTTTTACTCCTCTGGTGGAGGACTGGAAGGCGCGACAAACTCGTCCAGGTCGATTCCATCAGCAATCCGAGTGGCAGAAGCAATGAAGGTCTCCATGAAGGATCGGAAGTCATGCTTCTTGGTATTGACCACCTTGAGGGACGCCAACTTGTCCTCTCATGCATCCTTGCAATGAACACGGACCAGAGACAAAGCAACATCAGCGCCACACCGGGCAGAAGATTTTTTCCATTCCTGCACTCGACCTAGAACTTCATTCAGTCGAGCCATTAGGGACTCGAGGTCATTCTGAAGCGTCTCTCCCGGCCAGAGTGTCATGTCGATCCGTGACACAACAACCTTCAGTCGAGCGAGGTAGTCGACAACACCAGCAACGCGAGACTCCAGTCGGAGCACATTCATAGCAGCTTCATCCTTCCTAGGAGAGTTAATGGGGTCCAGGCTCGTCTCCACTCGACTGGTTTCTTCCTTGAAGTTCTGGCAGAATTCTGTAAACATAATTCGGAGTTAAGCCGGCAGTTTTATGATGAGTCGTCAATAACGAGTCAGTCGGGTGAAAGAGGTTACCTTCAAGGATGAGGAACAACTTCTTGGCGAGTCCTCCCAGATAAGCCTCTAGATCATTCTTCTTCCCCACCAGCTCACTAGCCTTGTCACTCAGAGCAATCTTGTCATTCTTCAGTCGCCTGACTTCCTTGTTGGCCGCGTCGAGAGCAGCTTTCAGGTTGGCATTCTCTTCTTCAAGTTTACCGACTGAAGCCAACTTCTCTTCCGCAAGCTTCGTTTTGTCCAGAGCCACCTTCTGCGCTTCGGCAAGTTCCTGGTCCTTCTTCTTCAAAGCCTCCTTCGTTTTTTCTTCAAAATGACAAGGAGGTTAGAATCAATAATGGGCAGAAGGATGAAAACAGTTATCAAGTTCTCACCAATCGTACCTTTTGCCTCGTCCTTCGCCTTCTGAAAGTTCTCCTGAACAAGTTTCAAGTCAAGGTCAAGCTGGATATGTTTCTTTTCCAATTCAATGTAACGAGCCACAAGCTCGCAAGATTTCTGCAAAAAGTCAGTCGACAGATATCAAAGAGAGGTTACTTCCGAGTAACTAAGAGAAAAACCGTAGCATATCTAAGACTACAGTCGAATCAAAATATTCAACAGTAGTCTCGGGGACTACACCTAGTGGGTGCACTCAGCGTGCCCCCACTAGTTTTATCGACTTGATCCGATCAGTCGATCAAAAGGAGGAAAGAGATTTTGGTTCCAAAACCATAGCTAGCTGCCAGCAGTTAGTCATGGTCTCATCATGATCTACCAAAAAAAATAGGATCTTCAGACTACAGTCGACTGCCAGCAGTCCATCGTAGGGACTACACCCAGTGGGTGCACTCAGCGTGCCCCCACCGGTTCCAAGATTCCATTCGACATGGTCTGACCAGACCCACCACCGAAGTTGGAATGAGGAAATTCAAAATACACAGACCACGGTCGACTGCCAGCAGTCGACCATAGTCTTGGGGACTACAGCCAGTGGGTGCACTCAGCATTCCCCCACCAGTTCAAAAAGTTCAAAAAATCAATCGACGCACCCAGTGGGTGTACAGATTCAAAGATCTCCAGAAAGGAAATCTTCAGATTACATATCCTAACAAAACAAGTGGTGATCAACTAACCTGGACATTGCTCTGAAGAGCTGAGCTGGCATCATAAGCTGCTTGGCTGGCGTCTTGAATCGCCTTCACCTGTTCCATCATGACCCCTGCTTGGCGTATAGCTTCCTTAGCAGCACCTGCTTGGTCCTCTGGGACGTGGTGTGTAGCGAAAAGGGAAGGCGGATCAACACTCGACAACGAAGGGCGATCACTTGTCAGCGGCACAACAAAAGACACGGTAGCCCGAGTGACGTTGCCTCCCTCCGGAACCAGCGTCTCAGGTGCTGATACAACCTGAGCAGCCTTGCCAGCAGGCGCCTTCTTGTTCCTCCTCTGCCTCAGTGGCTCCTCATCATCATCATCAGGGAGATCAATAACATGAGGTGGAGCTACAAGAAGGATTCAAAGTTAAAGATGAAGACCCAATCGACCGAAAGCAAAACGACAGAGACCGTACCAAGGTTGGAGGTGGCAGCATCTTCCATTTCTTGATCCTCGTTCCTGACTGAGGTCTCGGAGGTAGCAGCACTGCAGATTCCAGAAATCAGTCGGTTAGCCAACGAGTCGACCAAGAGTTTATTCATGCCAAACGAGAAAACACAAATTCTGCTATTACCCGGAAATAGTGGGAATCACCATCTTCATCTTCAGCAGGGCCTTTGTCGGCTTTGATGACGTCGCTCGAGGTTGCTTTGATGCTTTCTCAGTCCGCGCCGGAGAGGTCATCCGAGGGCGTTTCATCGACTGCCCAACGGGCACAGTTGCTTTGCCACGCTCGACTGCGGGGTCATGGGCGAGCTTGGATCGCCTTTCAGTGCGGGGAGGGTCGGCTTCCTCCTCCTCCTCCTCACCAGTACCGTCGTCTTCTTCATCCTCCTCACCATCAGATTGCCACTCCTCCTGACCTTCACCTCCACTCCCCTCCTCCTCCTCGATCTGTTCTTGCGCCCCGTTGGGCATCGAGTACATCTCGGTAGTTACTTGGAAGACAACAAACAAGACAAAAGTCAGTCGACCGAACTCTAGCAAAACAGAATGAAAGAAGTAGGATCACAGTCGGAGAAACAGAATCGGACCTTGTCTGGATCGTATGATTGGTCGAGTGGAGGGATCCTCCTGGCTCCTCGGGGGTTGTCCTTGTTCCCCGTGATGGCAGTCATCCACCTCTCCAGTGTGGCATCCTCGACCTCCTCCGGGTGGACCCGAGTGGTGTCTTCAGTGCCAGAATACATCCACATCAGATGGTCTCTATATTGAAGCGGTTGAATGCGTCGGCGAAGGAAAACCTCCAGAAGATCCATGCCAGTCACCCCGTCACAGATAAGTTGGACTACACGCTCGACTAGCACCTTAACCTGAGCCTTCTCCTCTGGGACCACCTTCAGAGAGGACGGCTTGCTCACTCGATCCATGGAGAAAGGAGGGAGTCCAATTGACTGCCCTGGCGTCGGCTGGTCTTGGCAGTAGAACCAGGTCGACTGCCACCATCGGACCGAGTCAGGAAGGACCATGGCTGGAAAGGCACTTTTACCCCTCATTTGGACTCCAAGACCCCCACACATCTGGATCACTTGGGTTCTCTCGTCACTCGGATTGGCCTTTTTCACCGTTTGGGAGCAACAGGTGAAGATGTGTTTGAAAAGGCCCCAATGCGGCCGGCAACCCAAGAAATTCTCACACATAGATACGAAGGCAGCGAGATACACGATGGAGTTGGGTGTGAAGTGGTGGAGCTGTGCCCCAAAGAAGTTCAGAAATCCCCGAAAGAAAGGGTGGGGCGGCAAAGAAAACCCGCGGTCAACGTGAGTGGCTAAGAGGACACACTCACCCTCCCGAGGCTGCGGATGCCACTCCTTCCCCGGGAGCCTCGCCGGTCCATGAGGGTTCAGTCCCTCATCGGCCAGGTCATCAAGATCCTTCTGGCGGATGGTCGAGCGGATCCAGTCGCCCTGGATCCAGCCCTGCGGCAGACCGGCCCACGATGAGGATCCGCCCCGACTGGTCGCTCTTCCCTTCGCCCTCGCCCTCGCCTTCTTCGCCCGCTTCAAAGCCGCCGTCTTCTCCTTCACCATCATCGTCGGCGAAGCATGCACGAAGCAGCGGCGCTAGGGCAGAGGCGAGCGCAGCGGATGAATCTGGAGAAGAGGGAAGGAAATGAGGGTGCACTATTCAAAACCCCCGCCCGGCGCCTTATATAAGGCCGCTTCCGAGTGGCTGACACGTAGGCCCGGGCGATCCTGTCAAATCCCGCAACAGTCGCGCGCGCGATACGTGGCGAAAAAGGTGGTGCAAAAATCGAGGCGTCCCTGCCTTATCCCATCCGATTGCTACGGCCTCGCCCCGTCCCGCGCGCTTCCCAAAATTCGAACCCCACAAAATCCGCTGGTTGCAGAACAACTCATCAGATGGAAGATCTCCTCCACTCTGTCACTCGGAGCTCTCTAAGCGAAAACTTCACTCGACAGATACAAAGAATGGATCAAGGCGACTGAAAAAGAAGTTGGCACCGTCACCTAAAGTTCATTGATCCAGAACAAGACATACTCATAGCACGAAAGATGGGTCGGAAGAATTCTCAACTCCTTCCTCACTCAAACCTCGATCCATTCGAGGGCTAATGATGAAGTCATGTACCTAGGGTAGGGTCATGGACCTATCCAAGATACCCTCCCCAAGGACATCTCTAGAAGAAACTACCTTTCAGTCGACCTGGAAGCATTTCACTCGACGAACTCGAAGACACTCGACCATGAAGCCAGTCACTCGACCGCCAGGTGATCTAGAGTCACTCTGCACATAACGGTCTGGCATTAAGTAGCCTTTATGGTCTTCATAGCACTTTATGTGGGCGTTACCAGTAACCCCCTGTTTTAATGTACTTTAAACCCTACATAACTGACGGCTGGAGGGGTTTGGCGAACTCTATATAAGCCACGCCCCTCCTCAGTGTAAAGGGTTCGCACCCCTGTAACTCATACGCATATAATCCAGTCGACCGCCTCCGGACTCCGAGACGTAGGGCTGTTACTTCCTCCGAGAAGGGTCTGAACTCGTAAAACTCTTGCATGTACAACTACTCCATAGCTAGGATCTTGCCTCTCCATTAGTACCCCCCTACACTACTGTCAGACTTAGAACCACGACAATACCGACATGCCATTTGTAGATACGTGCGTTGCACGTGCATACTAGTTGTTACTCTAGATGTTAGAACGGTGTATGCTCAGTTGGCCAGCTGGCGTTTAGCTCAATACAAGTGCAGTCGAGGCGGCGACAAACCTGACCGTGTGTGTGGTTGGCTGCACATGTGATATTTGGGATTATGTTCGCTCATCTTATAACATCTTTATTTCGTACCTTGCTGTAAGGGCTTCACGCTAAAGCCGGGCAAGCGCCTTTTTTCTGAAAAAAACTTGCAACCTGAACATCTCGAGCAGGCCAAGTAGATAACTTAAGCACCATCATCTTCTGGCGGCCTCATGCGAGAGATCATTCCCAAGGTGCATAGATGACACTTTTTTTCTTCCAAGGAAACGAATTGTAGTGCAATGAATTTTGTCCGCGTCATTTCAACGAGGTAGCCATCTACATCATGTGAATCATTTTGAAGGAGCCGAATCGAAGGGCGTTCCAAGGATTACCATCTACCACGGCTTGTGTTGTGACTCTCTCGCAAGGCTTCAGTTGTCTACTTGCTTATTTTTGACCGGGCCGTCCTTCGCTTCGGCTCCTTGCAAGGCGACCGCCGCGCCGAGCTTCGTCGTAGATTCCTACCATCTCACCGAGGAGATTTGGCGTTAGATACTCGGCTCCCGGGCAAGACTTCCCATGAAGCCAGCTTCGATAGGGAAGCAGTGAAGCGTGTTCTCACAAATGTAGTAATCTTGATGTAATTTTTATTATGTCTGACATGCTTTGTAGTGAACTTTGATAATATATCTGGATCGTTTTTGCAAAAAAAAAAATAAACAACTTGCAATTATCTACGACAAACAGAATCAAACTGCTTTAAGCCTAGTCCTATTGATTGTGCCCGGTGCCCGTTTCCCAGAGACATCTGAAGTCCCAGAACTACGACCGATCTTCGGATAAATGATTCACATCTAAAATGTCTAAACTCTAAAAGCAAACCTTGAGAAACCCCATCCTTTAATGAATGGGTGTAAGTTTCAGTAGTAAGAGCATCTCCAACAGCCGCGCTAAATGAGCGTTGCGCCGCAAATCTGTCCTTTTTATCGCGCGCGCAATCGGTAGAGGGGCCCCATCGGACGCACAATAAGCGTGCGCGCGGTATATAGAGTTGGGCGCATGGTCCGAATCGCCATCGCGCGCTGTGTATTTGGTGCGCCCACTTCCGTGAGCGGCACACTCGAGCGCTCGCACCGCACTCTCTTTGCCGCGCCACCTTCGCCCCGCGCGCGCCGCCGCCGGCGAATTGTGACCCGATGGACGCCCGCGCCAGCACCCTCCTCCCCTTCCTACAGCCGCGACCCCTCCACCGCCGCCGCCGGCGGCGCAAACCCTAGCGCGGGGAGCTTTGGCTTCGCCCCGCCGGAGTTCCTACGAGCACCGGCATCGCACGCGGCCTCTTCATGCCGCCGTGGATGACCTTGACGGCGGGTGGCGCCGCACCGGCGCCCGCCGTACTATGTTCCCCCTCTCGAAGCTCCCAAATGCGGCACGGCCGAAGAAGGGCAATGTTTCCACGAAGAAGAACAAGGCGGCGGACGGCTCCGGCTCCTCCAAGAGGTCGAGGAAGAAGCTTGCAGGGCATGTGACGGGCGCGGCTGCTACCGAAGCGCCGGCGAGCGAGCTCACTTGTTGAGCTGGCGGCCGACACGCAAAATGTGTTTGTGGAAATGCCCGAAAGGTATAAAATTTCGCCTACTTTTTTGTTGTTGTTATTTTTGAATGCATACATATAGATAACTTATTTGCGTTGTTCTATATACTTTGTAGTGTCAACGATGATGCATACATGTCAACTTTGGGTGTTGGCTCCAACAATTCGCATTGGTCTCAAACCAATGACATGCATTTTGAAAACCATGATGGTGAGGGCATTGTCGACGCACTGAAAGGAAGGGGAGACAATTACACCAATGACGAAGACGTGTTGCTATGCAAAACTTTGTTGGAAGTGTCGAGGGATCCATCCGTTGGAGGTGATCAAAGTAGAGATGCTTATTGGCTCCGGATGAAAGAACACTTTGATCTATGCAACATGAGTGGAATTGACCGCTCCGATCGATCTCTTCGCTCCCGGTGGTCAACAATCAACAAGGATTGTCAACAATGGGTGGCCGCACAAAAGGAGGTTGACAAGTTAAACCCAAGTGGCACTAATGATGAAGATAGGGTAAGTGCCATTTCATCATTCATGTTCATCGTGCTTGTTGTTGATGTTTGTAATGCTAACTTGTTTTGTTTTCATGTAGTTAAATATTGCACAAAACTTGTTCAAAGAAGAGGAGAAGAGGACCAAGAAGGGGAAGATCAAGAAAGGAAGGTCATTTACCTTGCCTCATTGCTATGAAGTATTGAAGGATGATGAGAAATGGAAGAAGCGTGAGGATATTGATGATTTGGATTTGAGCAAAAAACGCAAGCAAACAATTGATTTGGATGATGATGAGGAGGCATCAAGTGATGACGGCAAGAGAAACCCCACAGAAAACTTGGTTTCATACTCGAAGCCAAAATGACCGGATGGGACCAAGAAAGACGCAAAAGAAAAGAAGAAGAGGAAAGGAGATGATGAGCTCAAAAATGCTACGGAAGCAATTGTCAAGGCAAGAAAAGAAGCCAACGAGGTGAGGAAGATGGCAAGGAACCAAGATGCCGCGACCGAGGAGAGGAGGTTGGTGTTGGGGAACGTTGCATAAAATAAAAAAATTTCCTACATTCACCAAGATCAATCTATGAGTTCATCTAGCAACGAGAGAGAGAGAGATGCATCTACATACCCTTGTAGATCGCGTGCGGAAGCGTTCAAGAGAACGGGGTTGAGGGAGTCGTACTCGTCGTGATCCAAATCACCGATGACCAAGTGCCGAATGGACAGCACCTCCGCGTTCAACACACGTACAGAGCGGATGACGTCTCCTCCTTCTCGATCCAGCAAGGGGGAGGGAGAGGTTGATGAAGATCTAGCAGCACGATGGCGTGGTGGTGGATGCAGCAGGGTTCCGGCAGAGCTTCGCCGAGCTTCGCCGAGCTTCTGCGAGAGGGAGAGGCGTAGCAGGGGAGAGGGAGGCGCCAAGACTTCAGGGTTCGGCTGCCCTCCCTCCCCCTCCTTTATATAGGCCCCCTGGGGGGGCGCCGGCCCTGGAGATTGAATCTCCCAAGGGCGGCGGCGACCAGGGGGGTGGAGTGCCCCCCAAGGCAAGTGGAGGCACCCCCCCACCCTAGGGTTTCCAACCCTAGGCGTAGGGGGGCCCAAGGGGGGGGGCGCACCAGCCCACTAGGGGCTGGTCCCCTCCCCACTTCAGCCCACGGGGCCCTCTGGGATATGTGGCCCCGCCCGGTGGACCCCCGGGACCCTTCCGGTGGTCCCGGTACAATACCGGTGACCCCCGAAACTCTCCCGATGGCCGAAACTGCACTTCCTATATATAACTCTTTACCTCCGGACCATTCCGGAACTCCTTGTGTCGTCCGGGATCTCATCCGGGACTCCGAACAACTTTCAGTTTGCTGCATACTCATATTAATACAACCCTAGCGTCACCGAACCTTAAGTGTGTAGACTCTACGGGTTCGAGAGACATGTAGACATGACCGAGACGGCTCTCCGGTCAATAACCTACCCATGTTGGCTCCCACATGCTCCTCGATGATCTCATCGGATGAACCACGATGTCGAGGATTTAAGCAACCCCGTATACAATTCCCTTTGTCAATCGGTACGTTACTTGCCCGAGATTCGATCGTCGGTATCCCAATACCTCGTTCAATCTCGTTACCGGCAAGTCACTTTACTCGTACCGTAATGCATGATCCCGTGACCAGACACTTGGTCACTTTGAGCTCATTATGATGATGCATTACCGAGTGGGCCCAGAGATACCTCTCCGTAATATGGAGTGACGAATCCCAGTCTCGACCCATTTCAACCCAATAGACACTTTCAGAGATACCTTTAGTGCACCTTTATAGTCACCCAGTGACGTTTGGTACACCCAAAGCACTCCTACGATATCCGGGAGTTACACGATCTCATGGTCTAAGGAAAAGATACTTAACATTGGAAAAGCTCTAGCAAACGAACTACACGATCTTTGTGCCATGCTTAGGATTGGGTCTTGTCCATCACATCATTCTCCTAATGATGTGATCCCGTTATCAATGACATCCAATGTCCATAGTCAGGAAACCATGACTATCTGTTGATCAACGAGCTAGTCAACTAGAGGCTCACTAGGGACATGTTGTGGTCTAGGTATTCACACGTGTATTACGATTTCCGGATAATACAATTATAGCATGAATAAAAGACAATTATCATGAACAAGGAAATATAATAATAATCCTTTTATTATTGCCTCTAGGGCATTTTCCAACAGTCTCCCACTTGCACTAGAGTCAATAATCTAGTTACATTGTGATGAATCGAACACCCATAGAGTTCTGGTGTTGATCATGTTTTGCTCGCGGAAGAGGTTTAGTTAACGGATCTGCGACATTCAGATCCGTATGTACTTTGCAAATATCTATGTCTCCATCTTGAACATTTTCACGGATGGAGTTGAAACGACGCTTGATGTGCCTGGTCTTGTTGTGAAACCTGGGCTCCTTGGCAAGGGCAATAGCTCCAGTGTTGTCACAGAAGAGAGTGATTGGCCCCAACACATTGGGTATGACTCCTAGGTCGGTGATGAACTCCTTCATCCATATTGCTTCATGTGCTGCCTCCGAGGCTGCCATGTACTCCGCTTCACATGTAGATCCTGCCACGACGCTCTCCTTGCAACTGCACCAGCTTACTGCTCCACGATTCAACATATACACGTATCTAGTTTGTGACTTAGAGTCATCCAGATCTGTGTCGAAGCTAGCATCGACGTAACCCTTTACGACGATCTCTTCGTCACCTCCATAAACGAGAAACATGTCCTTTGTCCTTTTCAGGTACTTCAGGATATTCTTGACAGCTGTCCAGTGTTCCTTGCCGGGATTACTTTGGTACCTTCCTAGCAAACTTACGGCAAGGTTTACATCAGGTCTGGTACACAGCATGGCATACATAATAGATCCTATGGCTGAGGCATAGGGGATGACACTCATCTCTTCTTTATCTTTTGCCGTGGTCGGGCATTGAGCCGAGCTCAATCTCACACCTTGCAATACAGGCAAGAACCCTTTCTTGGACTGATCCATTTTGAACTTCTTCAAAATCTTATCAAGGTATGTGCTTTGTGAAAGACCTATGAGGCGTCTTGATCTATACCTATAGATCTTGATGCCTAATATGTAAGCAGCTTCTCCAAGGTCCTTCATTGAAAAACACTTATTCAAGTAGGCCTTAATGCTGTCCAAAAGTTCTATATCATTTCCCATCAAAAGTATGTCATCCACATATAATATGAGAAATGCTACAGAGCTCCCACTCACTTTCTTGTAAACGCAGGCTTCTCCATTTGTCTGCATAAACCCAAACGCTTTGATTATCTCATTAAAGCGAATGTTCCAACTCCGAGATGCTTGCACCAGCCCATAAATGGATCGCTGGAGCTTGCATACCTTGTTAGCATTCCTAGGTTTGACAAAACCCTCTGGCTGCATCATATACAGTTCTTCCTGAAGATAGCCGTTAAGAATGCCGTTTTGACGTCCATCTGCCATATCTCATAATCATAGTATGCGGCAATTGCTAACATGATTTGGACGGACTTCAGCTTCGCTACGAGAGAGAAAGTCTCATCGTAGTCAACCCCTTGAACTTGTCGATAACCCTTAGCGACAAGTCGAGCTTTATAGATGGTAACATTACCATCCGCGTTCGTCTTCTTCTTAAAGATCCATTTGTTTTCTATCGCTTGCTGATCATCGGGAAAGTCTGTCAAAGTCCATACTTTGTTTTCATACATGGATTCTATCTCGGATTGTATGGCTTCAAGCCATTTGTTGGAATCTGGGCCCACCATCGCTTCTTCATAGTTTGAAGGTTCACCGTTGTCTAACAACATGATTTCCAGGACAGGGTTGCCATACCACTCTGGTGTGGAACGTGTCCTTGTGGACCTACGAAGTTCAGTAGCAACTTGATCCGAAGTACCTTGATCATCATCATTAATTTCCTCTCCAGTCGGTGTAGGCACCACAGGAACATTTTCCTGAGCTGCACTACTTACTGGTTCAAGAGGTAGTACTTCATCGAGTTCTACTTTCCTCCCACTTACTCCTTTTGAGAGAAACTCTTTTTCCAGAAAGGATCCGTTCTTGGCAACAAAGATCTTGCCTTCAGATCTAAGGTAGAAGGTATACCCAATGGTTTCCTTAGGGTATCCTATGAAGACGCATTTTTTCGACTTGGGTTCGAGCTTTTCAGGTTGAAGTTTCTTGACATAAGCATCGCATCCCCAAACTTTTAGAAACGACAACTTAGGTTTCTTCCCAAACCATAATTCATACGGTGTCGTCTCAACGGATTTAGACGGAGCCCTATTTAAAGTGAATGTAGTTGTCTCTAGAGCGTATCCCCAAAATGATAGCGGTAAATCGGTAAGAGACATCATAGGTCGCACCATATCCAATAGAGTGCGATTACGACGTTCGGACACACCGTTACGCTGAGGTGTTCCAGGCGGCGTGAGTTGTGAAATGATTCCACATTTTCTTAAGTGTGTACCAAATTCGTGACTTAAATATTCTCCTCCACAATCTGATCGTAAGAACTTTATTTTTCGATCACGTTGATTCTCTACTTCATTTTGAAATTCCTTGAACTTTTCAAATGTCTCAGACTTGTGTTTCATCAAGTAGACATACCTATATCTACTTAAGTCATCAGTAAGAGTGAGAACATAACGATATCCTCCGCGAGCCTCAACGCTCATTGGACCACACACATCAGTATGTATGATTTCCAATAAGTTGGTTGCTCGCTCCATTGTTCCGGAGAACGGAGTCTTGGTCATTTTGCCCATGAGGCATGGTTTGCATGTGTCAAATGATTCATAATTGAGAGACTCTAAAAGTCCATTAGCATGGAGCTTCTTCATGCGCTTGACACCAATGTGACCAAGGCGGCAGTGCCACAAGTATGTGGGACTATCGTTATCAACTTTACATCTTTTGGTATTCACACTATGAATATGTGTAACATTACGTTCGAGATTCATTAAGAATAAACCATTGACCATCGGGGCATGACCATAAAACATATCTCTCATATAAATAGAACAACCATCATTCTCGGATTTAAATGAGTAGCCATCTCGTATTAAACGAGATCCAGATACAATGTTCATGCTCAAACTTGGCACTAAATAACAATTATTGAGGTTTAAAACTAATCCCGTAGGTAAATGTAGAGGCAGCATGCCGACGGCGATCACATCGACCTTGGAACCTTTCCTGACGCGCATCGTCACCTCGTCCTTCGCCAGTCCCCGCTTATTCTGCAGCTCCTGCTTTAGTGTTGCCGGCCTTCTTGTCCGCTAAGTATTTGGGGCAGTTCCTCTTCTAGTGACCCTTCCCTTTGCAATAAAAGCACTGAGTCTCAGGCTTGGGTCCATTCCTTGACTTCTTCCCGGCAACTGGCTTACCGGGCGCGGCAACATCTTTGCCGTCCTTCTTGAAGTTCTTCTTACCCTTGCCCTTCTTGAACTTGGTGGTTTTATTGACCATCAACACTTGATGTTCTTTCTTGATTTCTACCTCTGCTGACTTTAGCATTGAAAATACTTCAGGAATAGTTTTCACCATCCCCTACATATTGTAGTTCATCACAAAGCTCTTGTAGCTCGGTGGGAGCGACTGAAGGATTCTGTTAATGACCGCCTCGTCCGGGAGGTTAATGTCCAGCTGGGACAGGCGGTTGTGCAACCCAGACATTTTGAGTATGTGCTCACTGACAGAACTGTTTTCCTCCATCTTACAACTATAGAACTTGTCGAAGACTTCATATCTCTCGACCCAGGCATGGGCTTGGAAAACCATTTTCAGCTCCTCGAACATCTCATATGCTCTGTGTCGCTCAAAACGCTTTTGGAGCCCCGGTTCTAAGCTGTAAAGCATGCCGCACTGAATGAGGGAGTAATCATCAGCACGTGACTGCCAAGCATTCATAACGTCTTGGTTCTCTGGGATGGGTGCTTCACCTAGCGGTCCTTCTAGGACATATGCTTTCTTGGCAGCTATGAGGATGATCCTCAGGTTCCGGACCCAGTCCAAATAGTTGCTGCCATTATCTTTCAGCTTGGTTTTCTCTAGGAACGCATTGAAGTTCATGTTGACATGAGCGTTGGCCATTTGATCTACAAGACATATTTTGCAAAGATTTTAGACTAAGTTCATGATAATTAAGTTCATCTAATCAAATTATTTAATGAACTCCCACTCAGATTAGACATCCCTCTAGTCATCTAAGTGTTACACGATCCGAGTCGACTAGGCCGTGTCCGATCATCACGTGAGACAGACTAGTCATCATCGGTGAACATCTCCATGTTGATCGTATCTTCCATACGACTCATGCTCGACCTTTCGGTCTTTGTGTTCTGAGGCCATGTCTGTACATGCTAGGCTTGTCAAGTTAACCTTAAGTGTTTTTGCATGTATAAAACTGTCTTACACCCGTTGTATGTGAACGTAAGGATCTATCACACCCGATCATCACGTGGTGCTTCGAAACGGCGAACTTTAGCAATGGCGTGTAGTTAGGGGGAACACTTTCTTGAAATTATTATAAGGGATCATCTTATTTACTACCATCGTTCTATGTAAACAAGATGCATAAACATAATAAACATCACATGCAATTATATAGTAGTGACATGATATGGCCAATATCATATAGCTCCTTTGATCTCCATCTTCGGGGCTCCATGATCATCTTCGTCACCGGCATGACACCATGATCTCCATCATCGTGTCTCCATGAAGTTGCTCGCCAACTATTACTTCTACTACTATGGCTAACGGTTTAGCAATAAAGTAAAGTAATTACATGGCGTTAAATCATTGACACGCAGGTCATACAATAATTAAGACAACTCCTATGGCTCCTGCCGGTTGTCATACTCATCGACATGCAAGTCGTGATTCCTATTACAAGAACATGATCTCATACATCACAATATATCATTCATCATTCATCACAACTTTTGGCCATCTCACATCACATAGCAATTGCTGCAAAAACAAGTTAGACGTCCTCTAATTGTTGTTGCATCTTTTACGTGGCTGCAATTGGGTTCTAGAAAGAACGTTTTCTTACCTACGAATAACCACAACGTGATTTTGTCAACTTCTATTTACCCTTCATAAGGACCCTTTTCATCGAATCCGCTCCAACTAAAGTGGGAGAGACAGACACCCGCTAGCCACCTTATGCAACTAGTGCATGTCAGTCGATGGAACCTGTCTCACGTAAGCGTACGTGTAAGGTCGGTCCGGGCCGCTTCATCCCACAATACCGCTGAAGCAAAATAAGACTAGTAGTGGCAAGCAAGTTGACAAGATCTACGCCCACAACAAATTTGTGTTCTAATCGTGCAATAGAGAACTACGCATAGACCTAGCTCATGATGCCACTGTTGGGGAACGTTGCATAAAATAAAAAACTTCTACGTTCACCAAGATCAATCTATGAGTTCATCTAGCAACGAGAGAGAGAGAGAGATGCATCTACATACCCTTGTAGATCGCGTGCGGAAGCGTTCAAGAGAACGGGGTTGAGGGAGTCATACTCGTCGTGATCCAAATCACCGATGACCAAGTGCCGAACGGACAGCACCTCCGCGTTCAACACACGTACGGAGCGGATGACGCCTCCTCCTTCTTGATCCAGCAAGGGGGAAGGAGAGGTTGATGAAGATCCAGCAGCACGACGGCATGGTGGTGGATGCAGCAGGGTTCCGGCAGAGCTTCGCCGAGCTTCTGCGAGAAGGAGAGGTGTAGCAGGGGAGAGGGAGGCGCCAAGACTTCAGGGTTCAGCTGCCCTCCCTCCCCCTCCTTTATATAGGCCCCCTGGGGGGGGGCGCCGGCCCTGGAGATTGAATCTCCCAAGGGGGGCGGCGGCCAGGGGGGTGGAGTGCCCCCCAAGGCAAGTGGAGGCGCCCCCCCCACCCTAGGGTTTCCAACCCTAGGCGCAGGGGCCCCAAGGGGGGGCGCACCAGCCCACTAGGGGCTGGTCCCATCCCCACTTCAGCCCACGGGGCCCTCCGGGATAGGTGGCCCCACCCGGTGGACCCTTGGGACCCTTCCGGTGGTCCCGGTACAATACCGGTGACCCCCGAAACTCTCCCGATGGCCAAAACAGCACTTCCTATATATAATTCTTTACCTTCGGACCATTTCGGAACTCCTCGTGTCGTCCAGGATCTCATCCGGGACTCTGAACAACTTTAGGTTTGCTGCATACTCATATTCATACAACCCTTGCGTCACCGAACCTTAAGTGTGTAGACCCTACGGGTTCGGGAGACATGTAGACATGACCGACACGGCTCTCCGGTCAATAACCAACAGCGGGATTTGGATACCCATGTTGGCTCTCACATGCTCCTCGATGATCTCATCGGATGAACCACGATGTCGAGGATTTAAGCAACCCCGTATACAATTCCCTTTGTCAATCGGTACGTTACTTGCCCGAGATTCGATTGTCGGTATCCAAATACCTCCTTCAATCTCTTTACCGGCAAGTCACTTTACTCGTACCGTAATACATGATCCCGTGACCAGACACTTGGTCACTTTGAGCTCATTATGATGATGCATTACCGAGTGGGCCCAAAGATACCTCTCCGTCATACGGAGTGACAAATCCTAGTCTCGATCCGTGTCAACCCAACAGACACTTTTGGAGATACCTGTAGTGCACCTTTATAGTCACCCAGTTACGTTGTGACGTTTGGTACACCCAAAGCACTCCTACGGTATCCGAGAGTTACACGATCTCATGGTCTAAGGAAAAGATACTTGACATTGGAAAAGCTCTAGCAAACGAACTACACGATCTTTGTGCCATGCTTAGGATTGGGTCTTGTCCATCACATCATTCTCCTAATGATGTGATCCCGTTATCAATGACATCCAATGTCCATAGTCAGGAAACCATGACTATCTGTTGATCAACGAGCTAGTCAACTAGAGGCTCACTAGGGACATGTTGTGGTCTAAGTATTCACACGTGTATTACGATTTCCGGATAATACAATTATAGCATGAATAAAAGATAATTATCATGAACAAGGAAATATAATAATAATCCTTTTATTATTGCCTCTAGGGCATATTTCCAACAGTTGGCGGCTGAGGATAGGAAGGTGGCATTGGAGGAGAGGAAGGTGGGCATGGAGGAGCGATCTAAATTGTTGGAATGGGAGAAGCACTTGTTCTTCTTGGACACATCTATCTTCAATGATGCGCAAAAGGAGTATGTCAATCTTGCCCGTGAAGAAGTCTTGATCCAAAAAAGAGCAACGATTCGCGCCATGGGGTGGCGGTGGCCTTGGCGACATGGGTGACGGTGCCCTTGGCGGCATGGGAGGCATGGGTGGCCTTGGCGGCATGGGTGGCTTCGGAGCTACCATGGGCGACATGGGTGCCATGGGTGGCTTTGAAGCTACCATGGAGACCATGGGAGGCATGGGTGGCTTCGGAGCACCTCCGGACGGCATGGACGACATGGGTGGCATGAGTTTTGCGTCTCTCATTGGAGGCATGGGTGCACCTCCGGGCGCCACAGACAGAATGTCTTCCGGTGTGCCTCACACACCTTCGCATGAAGATGCCGTTGAAGATCTTGCCAACACCTTCCGAGCTTCACGTGATGAGGATGCAGCGCGCGACAATGAAGAGGAGGAAGAATCATCTTCGGAGGAGTCGGATGAATTGGAGGAAGATGGAGATGAAGACGAGGACGAGGCTTGATTGTTGTGTCTTTCATTTGTGTCATGAACTTGGTTTGCATTTTGAACTTGATTGGATGATGTTGTGGGCATGAATTTGAACTTGTGGACATGAACTTTTAGTCATCAAATTTTTTGTGTGATTTAAATTACGACTAATCTATCCACCAGTCGACTGTTCATTTTCTTCAAATCCGCATGACTCGACAGCCGTCCGATCCGGATCCAACGGACCGCGTCGCTCCTGGTGCGCGCAGCACGGGTGGCGGTAGCCGTTACCATCGATGTGTGTCGCTGACTAGTGGGTCCACTTGAACCGCCCATATCGCCCAATGCCACGATCCCCACTCGTCCCCTCTCGCGTTCGCCCGCACTACTTCTTCTTCCTCTGATTCCGGCCTCTCCATTCGAATCTCCTCTCGCTCCCCTCCCCCTCGTGTGCGACGGTTGCTGCTGGTGGCGCGTTCTGGTTCGCGGCGGACGGCGACTGGTGGATACGGTGAGGAACGCATTCCCCGCGCCCTGTTTTCCTTCTCTTTTTGCTCCGCCGCTCTGGTCCGCCATTGATTTAGGTTGGAGCCGTCGAATCTGGTAGATTGTTGTTCCTATTAGGTTAGATTAAGGCCGGCTTCTAATTTCTGAGTCTAAGTTGAGTAGCGCATCCCCCATTCCCCCACCCATCCACCCGCCCCACTCTGTATCTCCTGTTGCTCCGCCTCCATGCTTCGCCGTTGATTTTTGGTGCTCGGACTCTTTGATTACGGCGGTCGTTGTTGCTATTAGGCTAGGTTATGTCGCCTTCTAAGTTCAGTTTGAATATGGTTCGGACATCTGGTTTAATTTTGTGGTAATCGTGGGCGTGGATAGGTCTTAGTGGTGGTAAGTGTGGTTGGTTCTAATAGGGATTTTGTTATGGTGTTACTGTTGTGGATGTGGTTGTTTAGGACATCCAATAATGTTTGGTGTTTATGGATTTCAAGTTGTGCATCAGTGGATGAGGATTTAAAAAGCAACCCTAAGTTTTTTCACATAATGTTGTTTTATGTTGGTTTTGTTAGATGCGGTTTGTCCATTGATTAGGCTTTTGTGCTGCTCCAATTAGGTTGTTTACATTGCTTGATTTGCTTGTTATGTTTTGTTCCGTTCAATTATCATGATGTCTATATTGAACTTACCAACTATATTGCACTCAAATTACCAGATGCTTTAAACTCTGTTATTTATCAGTGTTGTCTTGTTATGGTTGAATTATCATGGTGATGGTTTTACACTTACCTCTGTCATCTTACCGTAGTTACCATAAGTTTTTGCTATACTAACTATATGTAGCACAATGCTTATTTCTCATTCATTTTGTTTTGGTTGGGTTATTATTGAGCATGTGTGAATGCTATTTCTTATCATTGGTAATTTGGTTGTAACTTACCAATTGCATTGTGCCTCAATTATCAGTCTCACATGCTTTTTATATACCTGTGCTATCTGTTTTACTTTTTTTTGCATGTGCGACCAATTTGCAGTTTGCTTGTTTCCTTTTATCGGCTGTATTATTGCTTTGTCAAACACTGGTTTTATAAACAATGTATTCATTTTTTCCTATGTGTCAGGGAGACAATGCCGAGGAAGCGTAAAGGAGATGGCGATGGAATCGATGAGGTTCCTTCGAAAAAGGCGAAACGCCCTCCTCCGCGGAACAGAGCCTCACCCAGTTCGCTTCTTCTAGCATGCAAGGACATGAATGATGACATGAAGGGTGCCATTGATGATATGGATTTAACTAGCCTTCGAAACATCCAATGTGACCATCGATTCAACAATCTCAGTGTGTGGCTTGCTGATCTCTACGACCCCAATTCGCGTGAGGTGGTCGTACCAGGCCGAGGCAGGCTTCCGGTCAATGAAGAATACGTGCATCGTGTTATGGGTGTGCCGCGTGGAGGGAATGATGTCCCTTACAACCTCCCATCTGAAACTGATATTGAGTTAGGGCTTGAGTTGTTTGGCGAGCTCGGATATGCCCCTAAAATGACTGATCTTGTTGATCTCATAAAGGGTTCTGAAAATTCTGATGACACTTTCAAGCGTATGTGGCTTCTGCTTGCGGGGAATACAGTCATTGCCCCGACCACCTCCAACAAAGTTAGCCCCCGTTGGTATGCTGTGCTGGTAAATTTTTTTGTGAATATGTCATTTTCTTTCTTGTGTGCCTGATAACTTTTATATATGTCAGTTTGATAACTTTCATATTTTTTGTGGTGCATTCGGTGAACTTCAGTGCTGTTTTTTATATTGCAGCGTGACATCAATGGTGTTAAGAATCTCAATTGGTCCAAATTTATTGCTGATGAACTCCACAAGCTGCTGTTGAAATGCAAGCCTACCAGGGGTTGCCTTCTTTTCTAGAATGTAAGTGACGATGCTTTCCTCTTACCTTCTCTTTTGTCATTTGTCATTTTGTTTGTCATTTTGTGGCTGATTTTTGTAAGTGTTTACCATGGTGCTTCTGTTTTTCTTATCAGCTGTTGTACATTCATGCGATTGATCTTTCTGGACTTGGCATCGAACTGCCCGATGGTCCTTTTCCCATCAATGTATGGACAAAGAAGCTGATAACTCTTGTCCTCAACAAGGATGTTCAGGCTGACAAAGTTTCTTTCGGGAAACTATCGGTAATATATATCTATGTTTTTCAGTTCACAATCTGCTTTTCAACTGCATTTTATTTTCATTGTTTGTTTGTTGTTACTTATCTGTGATGGCTACATTTTTTTCTAGTTGAAGCCTGAGTTTGGCATGAATTTCTGTCTCTTTGGTGGTGTGGAAGGTCTTGACAAGTTTATGGGTGTTCATACTGCCCCAAGCTGCAGTGAAGAGGTGAGCATGTAACCTAGTTTCTTGATCTTTTTTTTTTGCTATTTTATGTTCTTTCATTGGCTGATAAATTATCTTTTGCACCCATTTGTGGTTACCCTGATTTGTTGCCAACTTGTCACTCTTTAGTAATCTGGATTATTTCCATTGTGGCATATCCTCCATATAAAATATAATTATGATGCAACCATGTGATAATTATTAGTGCAATTCCTTGATAACTTTGCAGCATTTCTGTGATAACTTGATATCATGATAACTTTTGGTTGCATTTATTATGATGATTGTAGCATTCCTGTGATAACTTGATATTCATGATAACTTTTGTTGCATTTTTGTGATAACTTACTAGTTATTTCCATTCTTTTTTCATTTTTTTATGTTGAACAGAAATTTGCCAAATCAACTCAGATAGTTGCTCGATTCACGTCCGCCATGGCTGGCATCCTAGGCAATCTTGTGGAATCATTCACCGCTTTAGATGATGAGAGCCATTCACATGCATCTCGTCAGCTAGACGCTGGATTGAACATTATCTCCTCTGCCGCCCGTACGACGTCAAGGACTACGCGGTCATCGCAAGGCAGGCGGATAGAAAGTGTTGGAAAGAATGTGGCTGAAGATTCTGACAGCGATCACGATTATCACGGAGGCGATGATTCTGATTCTGACGCTGACTCCGATGATGATGATGATGACTATCGAGTTGTTCGTCGTCGCCCTAAAGATCCTTTTGTTGCTTCAGGCAGTGGTACCGTGGATGTAGATATGGGCAGCGGTCCAGCTGATGATGAGACCACACATCTTGATGGTGCAACTGTCAAAGCCCATGATGGCACAGGACCAAATGTTGAAGACACCCCTGTCCGCCCTGTCGGTGATAACCTCGTTGAGTCTCAGATCTTACTCACTGGAACATCTCATGCAGCATCCATCGAATCAGGTGATCGAGGGCTTAGCCAGCAAGGTCTGACAGACACGCAAGCTGAGGCGGCCACTGACTCTTCTGTCAACCGGTGCGGTGCTGAGCTTTTGAAAAATTTGGCTTACCAGAGGCGCAAGAAGCTGAGGCTACCATCACCCCCCCATTCAGCTTCACCAACTGTGCCATCACCCCCCCGTCCAACTTCACCAGCTGTGCCTGCCAGCCCATCGCAAAGGCCATCTTCACCAATTGCACTGTCAACATCTGAGATTCATGAAGCTGTGAAGAAAGTTGTGGTCCAGGAGCTTGGTATATGCGTGGCTGAAAAGGGAACCGGTGCCTCCATCCCACTGTCCACTTTGTGGAAGGAGGCCCCACGCAGGTGAATTATTATTTTCCAATGTCCTTCTTATCAATTATGTGCCTGAAACAACATGGTAAATACAGTCGTTTGTTTAAGGTAGTTTGGGTAATTTCATGCCGGTGATCAACTTGCTTATTTTTCATCTGCAGGGCCCCCGGCAAACAATCTGTTGCTGCTAAGGATTCAGCGATTGCACCAGTGAAAAGGTATTCAAATTGTTCCTTTCGTTTATGTTCAGCAGTTATTTTGTTCTTGTTGTCTCATAACTCATGTTGATGAACATTGATAACTCAACTTTGCCCCCTGGTAATTTAGAGTTACCAATCTTGATAGTTGTATGTGCTTGTAACATTTGGCTATTTTTTTCATTCAGTGCACCTATGAAACAAGTTGCTGCTGCTAAGGGTTCTCCAAGTGAACCAGGAAAAAGGTGTTCACATACCTATCTAGTTTGCAGTTATTCAAAGATAATTGTTGGTTTTTTTGTTCATATGATTTGATAACTTTATATTTATAGTCCTTGATTACTTTGTAATATTTTCCCTGGATGCTACTTATACCTGAAGTATGTGACATCCTTTTTTGATTGAAGCATGTGGTAACTCAGGTTTAACAACATGTGTAATCTCACTACTACCCTTGTGTATCGATTTTTTCAGTCGTTCAAAAGATAAAAGTGCAGTGAAAAAGGTGAAATTCGCCAAGACCAGATCCTCTCCACGACTAAGGGCAACATTGTCGCAGACAACGTCATCGGAGACAACAGAAGTTATCCATCTTGATGAATCTCCCACGGCGACATCTCCGTCTGAAAAAGCAGCAGCATCTAGCGAGGGTGCATCTGATGCTGTTGCGGCGACATCGGCTGGTGTTTCTGATGACGCTGTTTTTCAGCTAGCTGCAGCAGCAACTGTTACTGCTGCTGTTGAAGATATCGCCAGTGTGGCTATAGCTATTGAATGCGAAAATGAAGTCGTCCCTAATATAGCGCATGATGGAAGTGAAGGTAGTTCTGTTCGCCATCACATTTGTTTTTTGTTTCTTGTATTTTTATGATGTTTTTTGTTGACGATGTGTTTAATCTTTTTCCGCTGTAGCTGAGAAAGTTGTGGGAAGTACCAGAGACAATATGCCTACTGATACGGCTACAGCTCGAGGTGAAAAGCATGATGCCGATAATCCTGTTGTCACAGGTTGGTAACTTAATTTTCTTATGTTGATAACTTGTCTGTCTAATACATGATAACTCAAGATATTGTTTCTGGCACTAACAAATACAATGTCATCTACATGTTTTCCTGATGCCTTTTTTCCTTATTTGTGTGTTACTTGTCATGTTTTGAAGCAGTAGCTGACCATGCATTGGAGTTGAGCACCCCTGGAGCTGGAAACTACGATGGTAATTTTACGCCACCCAGCTGCTCTCTTGGGCTGGATGACATCTTTGGTGCGAGTCCTCAAGTGCCACCATCTACTGAAGCAACTGCAACGGCTCAAGCTGCACCAACGTTGGCTCAAGTACCACCTGCAGCACCAGAAGCACCTGCGGCGGCGCCATATGCTCAAGTACCACCTACAGCACCAGAAGCACCTGTGGCGGCGCCATCTGCTCAAGTACCACCTGCAGAACCAGCTACTGGCCCTGACGCCGTTCTAGGGCTCGCAGCTCCTGTTGATGCTGACTCGAAGGGCAAGGCATTGATGAAAGTTACCAAGGCTCAACCGGTTGCTTGGGCTCCGCCACCCAACAACTCTGGTAAGTGAAGACCTTGTGTCTTCGCTTTTATGCCGCGAGAGTGATGGATTGAGATATGTCAGTGTTCATCGTATTGTTTTGTGCCTTGGTGTGCTCTTTTTATTTATGTGTTTGGAACTTTCTATCATTCCGTGTGTATGGATGAATGTAATACTACTTATATGCTGTGTGTGATGTAAATGAACATATGTGCTTTCAGTACCCGTAATATATATTTCTGTTGTGTCCGCTACAATATTTTGTACGATGCTAGCATAGACGATAAGTCCATCCTCCTCCCCCCCAATGTTAACTTCGTCAGTTTTGAAAGCCGATGTTATCTGTTACCGACTTTTAGTAAGCGTGTGATACGTACATCTCCTATCATTGCCTATTTATTTTCCTTAATTCATTGTCATGCTTACAAAACAGTACTGTACTCGTAGTTATTCATCTGAACTTTTTCATTACTCCTTCAATTTTTTCCAATCACCCTGATAACTCCATATGACATATCTTGGTAACTCAAATGTTCAAATCCTGTCAATTTATGATCCATTGACACAATAACTCCAGCCATATGCATTCTTTGCCAATTCTGGGCTATACAATTCTTTTTGGTCTTCCTTTTAACATGTTATGATGATTAGTTTATATCACAGCTGTTGCTCGTTATGCACCAGTGTTATCTAATTTGTTCCTTAAAAGGCCCATACATGTGTGCTGGTAATCCACATTCACATTGCCTGGTATATTTTATATTGTGTTCCTGATAACTTCTTGTATCTTGTCTCAATTTTTAATACCTGATTTTTTTGCAACAATTTATGTTGTTTATCACTACTGTTCATGTCCTCATCGCTGTTTTTTATTTAAGTAACACCGGAAGCTGGTCGTGTGCAAGTGTATGATGTTGAGATTGACGATGATGAGGTTCTCATGTGGTGGGAAGAATTTGAACATGGCAATCCAGCATTAAAAGGGAAATCTAATGTTCAAATAGGTGATTTTTTTCCTGCTCCATGAACATTGAAACCCTTGCACAAACCACTTTCTTTGTTTTTTCAATTATGGACCACCACTTGATAATCAAAACATGTGGCAGTTGATATGTTTTGACCCATCACTTGATAATTCTTTCTCCCATCTGATGATAATTCATGGTTTTCCCTTTTTTCTGTTTCTACCAGACAACCCCCAAAGTCCAACATTTGTTACACCAGAGTTACCACCTCGCACAGAGCATTTAGTACGCAGTTCAACACCTAAATCCTTTATTCGGAAAGTTAGGGTCACCCACCCGTCCAAATACCTGCTCCCACCTTTTGCCACCCTCACATCGAGCGAGGAGGCAGAGTACGTTTACAATGAAGTTATCAAGCATACTACTGATTCTAACTCTAAGATTAAAGAGTATGTTTCCATCCTTTTTCTCATCTTTCTTAACACAAATCATTATTTTGTACGCCTTTTTTAATGTATTTTTTAAATCTTTTTTTTGTTTTTTGTTTTTTGTAGTCTTAGGGTCATCAACATTGATGGTAGGTGGGTTACCCTTGGTGAGCTTGCCAATTGTGTGAAGGGAGTTGGGCAACTATCAACCAGCATTGCCGAGTTACATGTTCGCGTTCTCCAGTATAAGGAAACGCCAAACAGGCTCATCTTCCCTTGGGTGCTCTCTGTGTATCTGTTGTTAGGAGAGTTCAAATCCAAGTGTTTACTGAAGTATTTTCGACGGGACAAGTTTTACATTCTTAGTCACGAGGATCAGGTATGTTATGTTTGATGGATCTGGTAACTGTACAGTTAGTGTCTTGGTAACCTCCTGATAATATCATGTAACTTCCTGTTATTTGCGGATATTGTTTGTTCTTCATGTCATGATAACCTGTTTCATGCACACTGGTAACTTTTGACCTTTCTACCCTGATAACTTCCTTTTCTAGTTGCCTCCCGTTGTGAATTTCATCACCATTTGTTATCTTGGTAATTTTGTTTCTTTTTCCAACTACTTTTATGCTTACTGCCTTTTTAAATTTTTTTCAGCTGCTATTCCCTGCTTTGCAAAAGTTGGGCCGCGGTCCAGATGACGGGCATTGGTATGTGTTGTCACTAAATCTTAGGGCGAAGCGGTTTGAAGTTCTAGATTCATTGCGTGACCAAGATAGTCCTTCTCTTCTCGAGCATGCAACAAGATACATGAACGCAATAAAGAAGGCCTGGTTGATAAATTACAAGGACTCGCATAAGCAGATTGAGGACTATGAACTTGTGTACATTGATGTGTTGAAACAGGAAAATGGGTTAGTTGTGGATTACTCACTCTCTTTTTAACATCCCAACTACATGTTTGTCACCCCTGTTTATTTTGACCCGGTCCGAAACTCCAATTAAACTAATTTTGTGTTGTTTTTTTCATCACAAATGTTTCAGCATTGATTGTGGATTTTTCGCCTGCACGTTCCTTGAGGTGTGGGATGGCAAAAATGTTCCAGCCTTATCTCATGAACAAATTCCAACTCTCCGGAAAATTATGACATTGAGGTGGTTAGATCAGTATCAAAACAAATGCAAAGAGTGGCGCTATCATAAGCTTGGCAGCGGGTGATGAGGTGACATTTTTTTACTACATCGTGATAAGTTCTACCAAACTGTGATGATAACTTTTTTATTTGAATCTGTCATGACAATGCCATGGAGCAAAGTGTTGACATGCTGCTTTACTATAGTATACACAGTCCAAAATCACTGACTATATGATATAATTCACTACTGTGATTATAATTTGTTCATAAGCAATTTTTAGAAGTGCAAGGAGGACTAATTTTTTGTCCATAAGTAATACAATGCAGTGCTGGTAGCCTTCAAAAAATGTAGATATAAAAACATTGGCTTTTACAAATCCATGTCAATTCCATCATACATTGCTGGTAAATGGCATAATAATGTACTGATAGCTTGGTTAAGAAATAAAAATTTTGGATTTACAAATCCATGTCAATCCCATCAAACATTTGCTGGTAACTGGCATAACAGGGTACTGATAGCTTGCTTAAATTATAGAGATACACTTTGTTTTTGCATTACAAAGCCATGATAAAATCTATGATACAATGCTGATAACTGGAATGTTATGGGGCTCGTAGCTTGCACATTATGGTCCATGAAAAAAAATGCAACCACCATCTTCCATTTTAATAGCACCTTCTTCATTTATCTTGCTAGGGGAGATTTGCATGTGCGTTTGTCATGTTCCAGACTCCCGCACACACCATATTTCCTTTTTGTCTTTGGTTTTGCAATCTCAAAACCTGATTGCTTTCTTTTTGACTTTGGCCGCCCTTTCGTTACAGTCTTGGGAGGGTCTAGTATCAACTTTGCGTTTGAGGATGGAGCTGCATTAGGATGTGGGGGTTGGATGACAAAAGCGTGATTGTTTTTGCTAGCATGTATCGTCACCCGCACACTTTCTTGCTGTGTCGCTGCACATTAGTAGCACTTTCTTGTTGTGTGGCGGTGTTCTCCTGTTGATTCACATTAGTGGCACTTGTTTTCTGTGTGGCTGGGTTCTCCGGATGTCTTGCATCGGGGGCGTTTTGGTGATGTGTGACAGGGTTGTCTTCATTCATCCGCCCCACATGTATCGAGCAGGGATCCGGCTGTCCTTGAAACGATCCTTTTGCTTCTTCCTTTTCCTTTCTTGCTTTTTTAAGTTGATTGTTCTTCAGGATTTCAAGCTCCTCCTTGAAATTATACAGGTGCTTTCTTGCCAATCTGGTCCCGTCATCTGTTAGGCAAGCATCTTTGGCTGATGCCTTAAATTCTATAAGAATTGACGTGTATTGCATGACGCTTTTCCCCTCCTCTGGCATCGACTTCTTAACTGTCGGCTGTTCGAAATCAGGTTGAATAAGATCCTCCTCTGGATCCCAGGTCCACCTCTTTAGGATGTACTTTTCAGGTATCTCGTATACCCCAATTTGGTCCATAACTCGTAGTACGTGCGCGCACAGTAGCCCGTCACGATCAAACTTGCAGCAACTACACGAGTATGTCTCTTCAACCATGTTTGCTTGCACATGGTAGTCCACGTCTCCATATTTCGGTATAATCCCGCGCACTGAGCTGACCTTGAAAGTACCATCATCCAATGCGTCGCATCTGTATGCTGATTTCACCTTCATCTCCACCTGGAACTTGCAAAACAAGTTATGTGTGTATAGCCCCTGCACCTGCATCTCCAGCGGGTTCATCGAGTACATTTCGGTTTCTTTGTACACTGTTTTCAACTGCTCTTTTGACACGCTAGCCATCACCTTATCCTGTATCGCAGTGTACTGTTGTGCGAATTCGACCAGTGAGTTGTTTGGGTTGACATACTTCTTGAGCACAGAGTTAAATCCCTCGCTTCTTGCCGTGGTCTGCAAGAACGGGAAAAAGTCGTGCATATAGTATATCGGGACCCAACACTTCCTGTTCTCCCACAGCCAATGGAAATGCTCGTTGTCAGTCTGGCCATACGCTTCGATCATCACCCACCACTTGTGCTCAAACTCATCAACTGCATTCATAATATAAACATGGTAACATCAATTATTGGAGGATGGTAACATCTGTTCAAACATAGCTGGTAACTAGGAACACCAATGTTGTTGATAATTATGTCACACGCACATGGTTACTTTAGTTGAAGGATCATGGTAAGTACTTTGCAGACAGGATAAGATTTTCTTTTTCCAAAGCGAATACCACTCTGTGTGTGTAGTACAAGCAACATTTTTAACTAGCAACAAAAAGATACTCATATTAATCAGACTAGCTGGTGATTGAAAAGTTTTGTTGTAACTAGTGGGATGAACAACTGAAATGTGTACATCAAACATGGACATTATAGGGGTAGTACAGAAAGCAACTAATGTAGGTAATTTTGTTATAATCCTCTGGTAACTTGTCACTTTGTTAGATGGTAACTGTTGTTATCATGCATCTAAACCCATTTTCTATGTGCCCATTTTTTATGTGTTTTAAGCTAGTGAGGGGTGGGAAGTAAAATACCAGTCAGGCTGTTGTCAACACAATCCTTGAATGCATTGTTTAGTGGGTCATTGTCAGCCATCAGCTTCCCAAGCTTCTCTTGTGCTTTTTTCATTATATGCCAGCGGCAATTCCTGTGTACTATCCCGATGAAGACCTCATCAATAGCACTCCTCATTGCAAAATCTTGATCTGTTATTATGTTCTTTGGCGCAATTCCACCCATTGCATGCAAGAATGCATTAAACAGCCACACAAAGTTACCAGATAGTTCGTTTCGAACAAACCCACAACCAAATTGGATCGACTGCCCATGGTTATTAATGCCAATGAAGGGTGCACAGGGCATTTTGTACATGTTTGTCATGTATGTTGTGCCAAATGAGATGACATCATTGTATCTAGCATATGCCCTGCGCGACGCACCATCTATCCAGAATAAATTCTCCACTCTGTCCTCATCATCAAGCTTTATTCTCCAATAGAAATCTAGATCTTGTGCCTTCATATCTTGGAAGTACGAGATTGTGCTCCCCACATCAGCATGGCGGTACTCCACCGGAATTTAGCTCGCTGGTTTACGATGTCCTTTGTTGTGTATGGTACATCTTTAGGATTCCCGTAGAACCATTCCATTAGTTGCATCTGTCTGGCTGTCTCTATGTTGCATCCGTGCAATATCTTCAAGAAGTCCTGCTCATCTTTTGGAATGTTCCTATGTGATGATAGGAACTTTGTCAAGGACGGCTTTCTTATTAGAGGGTGGTTGTGGTCGTCGTTGAAGCGTTTGACTCCCCACCACGCATCCGTGTGGGTGATGTAAAGGTGGGCCGGACATCCCTATCTCACAACCTTCCCTCGTTTCCTCTTCTTCACGATGCCTTTTGGGTCCTGCACATCCTCTATCTCTTCCTTGTTTGTTTTTGGCTTGCCGTATTTCCCACAAACCAGGAGGACTCTGCTTACAGTATTATCTTTGATTGTTTTTCTGTATTCCAGTCTCATTCCAAACCCATGTCTCTGTGCATATTGCCTGTAGTGTTCATAAGCTTCCTCAAAAGTATCAAACTTCATCGTTTCATCAGGAGGTTTTGGTGTGGAGTATGCCTCGGTATTTTTGTCTCCCTGTTCAGCATTCTCTCCCCCTGTTTCTGGACTCGCTGGCTCGCTGACTGAATGATCAAAGAAGCTTTCTCTCCCCCCTATGCTGCTAGTAGTCGGTTCTTTGCTTGTTTCTCGAACCATCGGGTTGCTTCTAGAAGTAGCACCTGTAAT
The DNA here is from genome assembly GCF_002162155.2 of Triticum dicoccoides. NCBI lineage: Eukaryota > Viridiplantae > Streptophyta > Magnoliopsida > Poales > Poaceae > Triticum > Triticum dicoccoides. The sequence goes on along the minus strand of NC_041385.1, from coordinate 700,677,772 downwards.
TTTTTTGAAAGTTGTTATTTTGTGTTATATTTTTCTGCATGCCAAAACTAGTGGTAACTTGTACTCCAGTTGCTTGGTAAAGTTTGCATGCATTAAGATGTTTTTTTGTAGCTGTAAAGTGAAAGCATGAAATTCCAATTGCAATACATATTGCATGATAATTCGTATGCAGTAAGTGAGGTAACTGTGCCTAAATTCATGGTAACCAGTGAAAGCATGTAATTCCAATTTCAATACAGATTGCATGATAATTTGTATGCAGTAAGTGTGGTAATTGTACCTAAATTCATGGTAACCTGTGTGCATCAAGCTACGTCATTTGTCAACTGTTTCATGGTGAATGTGATAGTTGTAAATAACCTAAGGTGGTAGTTGCAATTCAAGTACGATGGTAACAAATTTGTGTACAAAATTGTGGTAGCATGGTAAATGTTTTACCTTCATCTGTTTTGGCAGAACCAAAGCTTGCCATGTGTGCATATTCACACTGTTGGTTTGTCCCCACACCACTCATCATGACATCCACATTACCACCGTTGTCATGCGCCATTTTCTTGTGTCGTAGCACCTGCTAGTACATATGATTGCACCAATTAATTTTCCACAATTACTAGCAATCTTGATTATTTTTTCACAACAACTATATTTTTTTCCTTTTAATGCCATGATAACTTCTGTTTTATAACAGGTATCGTTTTGGCAGTAACCAGCATATGGGAGTACGACATCGACATTTTCTATGAACCTCATTTCATGAACATCATTTTTATCAAAAAAAGAATGGTGGCAACAATGTAAATCAACACATGGTATTCTTGTAGTGTTTTTAGCACCTTTGGTTCTGAGTTTTTCCTGGTAATTTGTAATGAATTAGCACGATAACTTGTTCTGACATGGGTGTGTTCAATATATAAAGGATGGGTGTGTTCAATATATAAAGGAAGAAAGGGATCTTTTTTTATGTTGAATAAGTCTTACAGGATGCTGATTACTCAATGCACACACTCTGGTAATCTATTTTCAATCGAGATGGTATGTCAGTTTTAATGAGAAAATTCATACATGTATTTTCTAACTTGACTGTAAAAGATGAAATTTAGTCAATCTTTTTGTTGGCAACCTGACTGAATTTGAGTGGTAACTCAATTTCAACATGGGAATTACACACATGTAGTAAAAATACTACCTTTTCTTGCATGCTTTAGTTCTTGTTGTTTTTCCCCATGTTTTCCTCCCTTGATTTTATTGGTATGAAATGCAAATGCAGCATGGGTATAGAGGTAGCATGGGTATAGAGGTTGAATCACTTACCTCCTTTCTTCTTTGACTGATTATGACGAAATATGGACGAATTGATGATAACCCCTGTGATGTTCTTGTGGTAAACCGGGGCCCTCCCTCAAATCCTTGTGTTTTGGTGGTGTTTTTTCATGGTTTCCCTTTTTTTTGTGGATCAGATCTGGCGTCGATGTTGCTAGCGATGGTGGCGCGTCGGGGAGAGAGGAGAGAACTGATCGGGGCAGGTGGCTGTTTCTTGCGATGGAGGTAAGAAAGTAGGGTTTGGGTGGTAAGTCACGTGCAGGAGGGGGGAGGTGGGCCAAATTGGGCCTCGATCCGTTGCGCGGGGAAGGACACGGTGGGGGGAGGTGGGCCTAGCGAGAGAAGTCTGGGTCGTGGGTGGAGCTGCCGAATTGGATCACGCGCGGGAAGGACTTAGGTTCCCGATCGTGCGGATCTGTCGCTAAACCACCAGTCGGCTGGTGGTTAGTCGCGTCCTTTAAATTATATGCCATGTCTTTGTTTTGTGATGTGTGAAATTCATTTTGTGTCCAAAATACAACAAACGACATGCGCCGTCTGCTCGAGCGCGCTGCATTTTAGCGCGCTGCTGGAGCTACGCGCGTGTTGCATTTTACGGCGGCTGCTGGAGCCAGCGGTGCGCGCCGCGCCAAACCAAATGATGGGCGCACTGCAAACTAGTTTTTAGCGTGCCGCGCGTTGGGCGGCTGTTGGAGATGCTCTAAGGTCGAGGATCTAACTAATGTGAAAGCACCCGTTAACTACATGAGAGTTGAACCAAAGATATATGAACCTAAATGCTGGCAAGAAACAGGACATGGATAAAAACATCCAGCTTGATCTCCCCATCTGATGGTGCAAAGAAAATCAATCCACCGGCTTCTGGATATATATGGGCCATTCACGCCTAGCAATAAAAAGTAGAAAAGGAGATGTAAGATCAGGGATTATACTAATTACATCAATCTGATCAAATGTAAAAGCAGAAACACGCATGTACAAAGATCATTGAGCACATGTACAAAAAAGAAATAAAAAAGCTAGCTGCTGCATGTGCAATAACTCAAGGGTAATTAACTAGCATAATCATTTGCCATGTTTGCTTTCTCTAAGGGTGGTCATAGTGGGGAGTAACTTAGACTAGTAACATGCATATGTTACTAGTCTATGTTACTACCTCTATAGTGGGTAGTAATATATGTGCAGTGTCATGCATCACTTCATTTATTATTTCATAGACTCATTTAGCATTGAGAACCGCTATGTGATGGTAACATATTATGTTAATCTATTTGTCTCTCTCTTCATTAACTACTTGACACATCATCATTTTTGCTTACATGGCATTTATGTTACTACTTATGTTACTCCCACTATGACCAGCCTAACATGTTTCTTCTAGCAGAATCATTTAGCTTGTTTTAGTAATAAAAAAAGAATCTAATGGTCTTTAGCAAGACACCTCACGAACAGATGTGCGCGCCACAAATAGAACAATAAAATAAGCTACTAAAGGCATAAATACACTTCTACTCCCCTGTTTCTAAATATAATCCCTTTTAGAGATTCCAATAGATTCACTCATTTTGCTCCATATGTAGTCCTTATTGAAATCTCTAAAACGGCTTATATTTAGGAACGGAGGGAGTACATGATTGCAAGTTCTATAGTGAGATGTCATCTGCAGCTGCTAAATTGCTAGCTGAAATTATGCAAGTCAAATTGCATATTAAAGTAAGTACCAGTGGATAAATGATTGATTTATTGAGAAGAATTTCTTTTAAAACAGCTGGGCAAATATCAATGATGCATATCACCTGAACAGAAAACAATGGGTTTGTAAGTAGCACAAACACCTCTTCAGAACTGCTTCGATCTGAACTGGGCGTATTCTGATTGTCGAGGTTTTTTCACCTGGGTGTTGATCAAGGGCATAAACTATTGTGGCTGACTGGCTGATTGGTTATTTATTATACGAGAATAAAAGGAGGTGGTTACTAAGACTATCATGATGTTAGTACAAAAGACCAAGGGTTAATTGTGAGTAAGATTTACCCAAATGCGAAGCTTTCTCTTCACCTTCCAACAAAGCCATCCGGGTTTTTCGGTTTCCTTTTCAGAATATACCAGCCCTTTGTTCCTAGAAGGATCACAAGAAGAATGGCCCAGTAAATAAGATGATCCAAGGACCAATTGCGGACGACGGGGGACGGTGCGAGGACACACAGAGTAGGACCACTGACATACCAAACATTGCGAATGCAGCAGCTAATGACATGTTGGATGAGGCTATAAGGACCTGGGTTGAAGCCGTCGCTATATCCATCGAATGGCTGAGACCAAGCACCGGTAGTGAGACGGTATTGCGCAAAACAACGGTTGAGTCGACATGTATACACAACTGTCTCAGCGATGATGGTTGGCAGTGCCTTGGAGGAGAAGCTCAGGCTCCGATCTTCAAGGAAGAGGGCTCGGTCTCCGATGCTTGTTACCGGGACAAACCTCTCCAAGATGAGGTCCTCGAGCTTGTAGATCGAAATGTGAGACATGGAGCTGTCGGTATACTGTACCCTCTCTCGCGACCGCGCCGCCTCCCCGCGGGCGGCCGGCCGCGCTTCCGTCCCCCTTCTCCAGAGGCCTTCCCCCGCCACCTCCCCCCCCCTCCCCCCGCCGCCGCCGGCGTGCGGTGCCGGGCTTGCCCCGGGCGGCGCCGGTGGCGGCGGCCCCTGCTTTTTCCCTCCCGGAGGCGACCTGCGCGGGGCGGCGCGTTTCCTGGTGGTGTGCTCAGGCGGCGGCGGTCCGGCGCGGCGGCGGGGCAACCTGGCGCAGGCGTGGGAGGCTGGCTGCGCGGCGGCGCTGCCGTTGGCGGCGGAGCTCGCGGTGGTGGGGGGTGGCGGCGCCTGCTCGGCCCAGATCTGGGCCCCTTCGGGCCCATCTGGGCCGCGGCGGGCCGGCAGCTTCTCATCGACGGCGGAGCCCCCTGGAGGTGCAGTTCGGGCGTAGGAAGGCTGGGTGGGGGCGGCACTGTCGCCGGCTTGCTGCAGCAGGGCGGCAGCGGCTTTGTGGGCCCGAGATGGGCCTGGCCGGGCCTGGGGTGGCCTGGTGTGCCACTGCGGCCACGTCCGGTCGGCACCCGCGACGGTGCTGGAGGCACAGGCCTCCCGCACAATGGTGGTGGAGGTGGTTCCCTCCGGCGCGGCTCCGGTGCTCCCCCTCCCGATTTCTGGCGCTCCTCTCTCCATCCTCTAGGCCTCGTGATGGCGGTCTCAATGAGGCGGCATGGATGACTTCAAGACCGTGGTGGCGTATGCTGGTTGGTGGTTGGCTGGCTGGTTGGCTCCGGATCGGACGGATAGTGGTGGTTGGGATGCGGGAGAAATCCCTGCCGGTTCTTTCGGCGCCGACGCGGTGTCGCCTGCGGGCGTCGCCTTTCCTTCCTGAGGGGCGTAGGTGTTACCCATCCTCCACTCCTCTCCGCGTGCCGGGGGAAACCGTAGGACATGTCCGGGCAGCAGCGTCGTCGACGTCGCACCCCTTCTTGGAGGTGCTGCTTGGTTACGCGGCGATTCGGAGCCTTGGTGTGTGGTGGGACGAATCCGAAGGGCGCAGCGAAGGCGGATCATCTTAGCTTTGCCGAGTTGCCGTTGTTGGCATTTTGTTCTTCTTCTTTCTCTTTTGGGCTTGATGTGCTGTACGCCCCAGCAGTTACCGTGTGATTGGTGAAAGTTGCTTTATTTATAAAGCGGGGGGAAACCCTTTTTCGGTATACCCGGCAAGCAGGATCTGCGAGTTGCATTCTACAAGGTGGTAGCCGCCGTAGAGCTTATCTGCTGGGCATGTGGCAATCATCTTTGGCGGCAGCGGCGGCGAACCAACCTCCATCTGGAAGACCAGCGAGCCATTAGCGCAAGGAAATTGCACCAAGTATAGCTTGCCTTGGAGCGACAAGGGTGCGATGTTTACTGGGATTTCCCAGCTTGGCATTGCCCATTGCCGGTCCTCGGAGGTAGCAAAGGCTACACGTCGCAGATGATGGAACACAAGCATCACGGTGATGGCTCCGGCGCTGCAGGACACGGTAGCACAGACGCAGTATCTGATTAAGGACCACCACCAGTAAGGATCAGAACCACGAGGGACCGAGGGGTCGTTCTTTAGCTGCGCGAGCAGGGTGGCGAGTGGTGGGAGCTCAGCGATGTCGCCGGTGAACGGGTGGACGAGGCGGATGCCGGTGTCCTCGTCCCTCTGGAGGAGGAGGAGGTCGTCGACCGAGTCAAGAGCGCAGTGGCTGTTGAACAGCGGGAGCTTGACACGGACAAAGGTTCCCGTGTCAAGGTTGAAGAAGCGGACGTAGCCGCGCAGCCTGCTGTGGCCGGGGTAGAGGCCATGGCCCTCCGGCAGCATCATCCAGCGGCGCGGGTGGAAGCGCGGATCGGCGGCGCCGCGGCCACGCGGGCAGACGGTGCCAGACCGCTAGCTGGTGCAAACGGCGCGGAAGCGCACGTAGTCCAGAATATCGCCCGAGAGCACTCTCCAGGCTATCGCGCAAACCAAATCCTCTGAAAGCGACGCCCAGAGGGGGGAAGAAAACGGGGGCGCCACTGCGCCAGCGACATCATCCAATGGCACCGCCGCAGGCCGGCGGCACCTCCTTGTGCGCGCAGTCGTGGCCGGCGGCGCCGAAGTGCGTTTTCTAGATCTCGACGGCGGCATCCTGAATTCCAACTCGCAGATCTGATCCACCAAATAAGAGATGACGAATTTTACCTCTGGACAAACGAAAGAAACGCTAGTGATGAGGAATATGAAATAGTCGACGGTCACCCCCAGATTATCCAGCTTATAGGGGATAAATTACACAGATGAAGGGGGCGCGGAACCTGCGGACTTGAGAAGTTGAGATGGTGAATGCCTGTGGAGCACGTTTGAGGGGATTCACCGGCATCGGCGGCCTCGTGCTACGCTTGTCCACTGCTTGGCATGACCGGCGGCCATTGCTTCCGAGTTAGGAGATCCTCGTTCTCAATTTCGATTTGGGAAAGGCGAAGCTCAGAGGCGGCAAGGTCTTCTCTGCCTTCGTCCCTTTTTTCTTACCTCCATAAGTGTCATGGTAACTCCCAACGTTTTTTTGGCAAATTTAGTGATCCAAGATGTCAACTTTAGTTGTGAAGCATGGTAAAAAAAATTATAGCAAGTTTTAGTTTTTCTTTTTTTCTTCTTCTTTTTGAATGACAACTTTTGTAAAAAAACGTTAAGGCTGAAGTGCTCCATGCCATACATGTGTCAATTATCAATTAAGTTTTTTTTTACTAGTACAAATACCCGTGCGTTGCAATGGGCATGGAATCTTGCAGAACCTGCTTCATGTGTCATTAGCTACAATTCTTGTTTTCTTGAGTTGAATCACTGTGATTTATTAACAATCTCCATTGATTCTGGGCCTACCAGCGTGATAACACACGCCGGCGAGACATGTAACCATATTTTACAAAGCTTATTCGTACAGCCTTCGTTAGCTAAAACATGGGCAACTTTGTTCGCGGACGATGCATTATTTCTAAAGTTCTGAAGAAGTCTTTTGCATCTCACACAAATCAACAAACTTGTTTAGGTGGGTAGCGGCATCTTCACTAGGAAGGCCGGAGAATTGATCTTTCATAACAAGATTCAACAAAGCAGCATTGATTTCATAAGACTCAACATCATTAAGAGGAGCAATCGAAGTACTAAGGAAATCATTATTAGTAGTATTAGAGAAATCACACAATTTGGTATTATCTTGCGCCATGGCGACAAGTAATCCAATAGACAAGCAAACAGAAAAAGGCAAGCAAAAAAGAGGGAGAAAAAAGGCAAGCGGAAAAGAGAGGAGATTGGGAAAGAGAGGGCGAATAAAACGGCAAGGGTGAAGTGGGGGAGAGGAAAACGAGAGGCAAATGACAAATAACGTAAATGCGAGGGAGATGAGTTTGTGATGGGTACTTGGTATGTCTTGACTTGAGCGAAGACCTCCCCAGCAACGGCGCCAGAAATCCTTTTTGCTATGTCTTGAGCTTGCGTTGGTTTTCCTTGAAGAGGAAAGGGTGATGCAGCACAGTAGCGTAAGTATTTCCCTCAGTTTTTGAGAACCAAGATATCAATCCAGTAGGAGGCTCCTCACAAGTATCACGAACCTACACAAACAAACAAAGAACTCGCAACCAACGCGATAAAGGGGTTGTCAATTGCTACGTCTTGAGCTTGCGTTGGTTTTTCTTGAAGAGGAAATGGTGATGCAGCACCGTAGCGTAAGTATTTCCCTTAGTTTTTGAGAACCAAGGTATCAATTCAGTAGGAGGCTCCTCACAAGTCCCACGAACCTACACAAACAAACAAAGAACTCGCAACCAACGCGATAAAGGGGTTGTCAATCCCTTCACGGCCACTTGCGAAAGTGAGATCTGATAGAGATAATATGATAAGATAAATATATTTTTGGTATTTTATAATATAGATGCAGAAAAAAGATGAAAATAAAAGTAGATTGGAAACTTATATGATAAAAGATAGACCCGGGGACAATAGGTTTCACTAGAGGCTTCTCTCAAGATAGCATAAGTATTACGATGGGTGAACAAATTAGTATCGAACAATTGATAGAAAAGCGAATAATTATGAGATTATCTAGGCATGATCATGTATATATGCATCATGTTCGCAACAAGTAGACCGACTCCTGCCTGCATCTACTACTATTACTCCACACATCGACCGCTATCCAGCATGCATCTAGAGTATTAAGTTCATAAGAACAGAGTAACGCATTAAGAAAGATGACATGATGTAGAGGGATAAACTCAAGCTATATGATATAAACACCATCTTTTTATCCTCGATGGCAACAATACAATACGTGTTTTGCAACCCTTTCTGTCACTGGGTAAGAACACCGCAAGATTGAACCCAAAGTTAAGCACTTCTCTCATGGCAAGAAAGATCAATCTAGTAGGCCAAACCAAACCGATAATTTGAAGAGGCTTGCAAACATAACTCAATCATACATAAAAGAATTCAGAGAAAATTCAAATATTATTCATAGATAAACTTGATCATAAACCCACAATTTATCGGATCTCGACAAACACACTGCAAAAAGAGATTACATCGAATAGATCTCCACAAGAGAGGGGGACAACATTGTATTGAGATCCAAAAAGAGATAAGAAGCCATCTAGCTAATAACTATGGACCCGAAGATCTGTGGTAAACTACTACAACTCATTGGAGGGGCTATGGTGTTGATGTAGAAGCCCTCCGTGGTGGATTCCCCCTCCGGCAGAACGCCGACGACGGCTCCAAAATGGGATCTCGCGGATACAGAAGGTTACGGTGGTGGAAATATTTTTTCGGTGGCTCCCTGGATGTTTTCGGGGTATGTAGGCTTATATAGGAGGAAGAAGTACGTCGGTGACCGCTCGAGGGGCCCATGAGACAGGGGGGCGCCCTGTAGGGGTGGGTGCGCCCCCACCCTCATGGCTGCCTCGGCTGCTTCTTGATTTGCACTCCAAATCCTCTGGATCACGTTCGTTCCAAAAATCACGCTCCCGAAGGTTTCATTCCGTTTGGACTCCGTTTGATATTCCTTTTTTCGAAATACTGAAATAGAAAAAAAAACAATACGGGTGGGGCCTCCGGTTAGTAGGTTCAAGGTTGTCAGAATCGCGATTCTGTTATACGATTCTACGACTTTACGATCCAAACTAACCCCTATGATTCTACGATTTTAGTTCTTAGAATCTACATTTCTACGATCCTGATAGTGGAGATTCTACGATTTGCGATCCTACCATCAAAGCTCCGATCTGATTCAAAATCGCGATTCTGACAACCTTGAGTAGGTTAGTCCCAAAAATGATATAAATATGTAAAATAAAGTCCATAGACATCCAAAACAGGTAATATAATAGCATGGAACAATCTAAAATTATAGATACGTTGGAGACGTATCATCAATCCCTTCACGGCCACTTGCGAAAGTGAGATCTAATAGAGATAATATGATAAGATAAATATATTTTTGGTATTTTATGATATAGATTGGAAAAGTAAAGATGCAAATAAAAGTAGATTGAAAGCGTAATAAAGGATAGACCTGGGGGCCATAGATTTCACTAGAGGCTTCTCTCAAGATAGCATAAGTATTACGGTGGGTGAACAAATTACTGTCGAGCAATTGATAGAAAAGCGAATAATTATAAGATTATCTAGGCATGATCATGTATATAGGCATCACGTCTGTGACAAGTAGACCGACTCCTGCCTGCATCTACTACTATTACTCCACACATCGACCGCTATCCAGCATGCATCTAGAGTATTAAGTTCATAAGAACAGAGTAACGCATTAAGAAAGATGCCATGATGTAGAGGGATAAACCCATGCAATATGATATAAACCCCATTTTTTTATCCTTGATGGCAACAATACAATACGTGCCTTGCTGCCCCTGCTGTCACTGGGAAAGGACACCGCAAGATTGAACCCAAAGCTAAGCACTTCTCCCATGGCAAGAAGATCAATCTAGTAGGCCAAACCAAACCGACAATTCGAAGAGACTTGCAAAGATAACTCAATCACACATAAAAGAATTCAGAGGACATTCAAATATTTCTCATAGATAAACTTGATCATAAACCCACAATTCATCGAATCTCGACAAACACACTGCAAAAAGAGTTACATCGAATAGATCTCCACAAGAGAGGGGGAGAACATGGTATTGAGATCCAAAAAGAGAGAAGAAGGCATCTAGCTAATAAGTATGGACCCAAAGGTCTGTGGTAAACTACTCACAACTCATCGGAAGGGCTATGGTGTTGATGTAGAAGCCCTCCATGGTGGATTCCCCCTCCGGCAGAAGGCCGACGACGGCTCCAAGATGGGATCTCACGGATACAGAAGGTTACGGTGGCGGAAATATTTCTTCGGTGGCTCCCTTGATGGTTTCAGGGTTTATAGGTATATATAGGAGGAAGAAGTACGTCGGTGGACGCCCGAGGGGCCCACGAGATAGGGGGCGCGCCCTATAGGGGGGCGTCCTCCACCCTCGTGGCTTCCTTGATTGCTTCTTGACTTGCACTCCAAGTCCTCTGGATCACGTTTGTTCCAAAAATCACGCTCCCTAAGGTTTCATTCCGTTTGGACTCCATTTGATATTCCTTTCCTTTGATATACTGAAATAGGCAAAAAAAAACAGCAATACGGGCTTGGCCTCCGGTTAGTAGGTTAGTCCCAAAAATGATATAAAAGTGTAAAGTAAAGCCCATAAACATTCAAAATACGTAATATAATAGCATAGAACAATAAAAAATTATTGATACGTTGGAGACGTATCAAGCATCCCCAAGCTTAATTCCTGCTCATCCTCGAGTAGGTAAATGATAAAAACAGAATTTTTGATGTGGAATGCTACCTAGCATAATTCTCAATGTATTTCTCTTTATTGTGGCATGAATGTTCAGATCCAAATGATTCAAAATAAAAGTTCATATTGACATAAGAAATAGTAATACTTCAAGCATACTAATAAAGCAATCATGTCTTCTCAAAATAACATGTCTAGAGAAAGTTATCCCTACAAAATCATATAGTCTGGCTATTGCTCTATCTTCATCACACAAAGTATTTAGTCATGCACAACCCCGATGACAATCCAAGCAATTATTTCATACTTTAGTAATCTCAACTTTTTCAATTTTTTACGCAATACATGAGCGTGAGCCATGGACATAGCACTATATGTGGAATAGAAGGGTGGTTGTGGAGAAGACAAAAATGAGAAGATAGTCTCACATCAACTAGGCATATCAACGGGCTATGGAGATGCCCATTAATAGATATCAATGTGAGTGAGTAGGGATTTCCATGCAACGGATGCACTAGAGCTATAAATATATGAAAGCTCAATAGAAGAAATTAAGTGGGTGTGCATCCAACTCGCTTGCTCATGAAGACCTAGGGCATTTTGAGGAATCCCATCATTGGAATATACAAGCCAAGTTCTATAATGAAAAATTCCCACTAGTATATGAAAGTGACAACATAAGAGACTTTCTATCATGAAGACCATGGTGCTATTTTGAAGCACAAGTGTGGAAAAAGAGATAGTAGCATTGTCCCTTCTCTCTTTTTCTCTTATTTTTTTCTTTTTTCCTTTTTTTTCTTTTTCTTTTCTTTTTCTTTTCTTTTTGGTGGGCTTCTTTGGCCTCTTTTTTCATGGGCTTCTTTGGCCTCTTTTATTTTTATAAAGTCCGAAGTCTCATCCCGACTTGTGGGGGAATCATAGTCTTCATCATCCTTTCCTCACTGGGACAATGCTCTAATAATGAAGATCATCACACGTTTATTTATCTACAACTCATGATTACAACTCAATACTTAGAACAAGATATGACTCTATATGAATGCCTCCGGCGGTGTACCGTGATATGCAATGAATCAAGAGTGACATGTATGAAAAATTATAAGGTGGCCTTGCCACAAATACGATGTAAACTACAAGATCATGCAAATAGCAATATGACAATGATGATGTGTGTCATAATAAAAGGAACAATGGAAAGTTGCATGGCAATATATCTCGGAATGGCTATGGAAATGCCATAATAGGTAGGTATGGTGACTATTTTGATGGAGGATTATGGTGGGTGTATGGCACCGGCGAAGGATGCGCGGTACAAGAGAGGCTAGCAATGGTGGAAGGGTGAGAGTGCGTATAATCCATGGACTCAACATTAGTCATAAAGAACTCATATACTTATTGCAAAAATCTACAAGTCATTGAAAACAAAGTACTACGCGCATGCTCCTAGGGGGATAGATTGGTAGGAAAAGACCATCGCTCGTCCCGGACCGCCACTCATAAGGAAGACAATCAATAAATAAAATTGTGCTCTAACTTCATCATAAAGCGGTTCACCATACGTGCATGCTATGGGAATCACAAACTTCAACACAAGTATTCTTTAAATTCACAATTACCCAACTAGCGTGACTCTAATATTACCATCTCTATATCTCAAAACAATTATCGAGTATCAAATTGATCATAGCATCCAATTCATTTTCTATGATTGTTTTTATTATATCCAACTTAGATGCTCATCATTCTAGGACCAAATTTGTAACCATAGAAAATACCATGCTGTTCTAAAATACTCTCAAAATAATATAAGTGAAGCATGAGAGATCAACAATTTCTTCAAAATTAATCCTCCACCGTGCTCTAAAAGATATAAGTGAAGCGCTAGAGCAAAAGTTATCTAGCTCAAAAGATATAAGTGAAGCACATAGAGTATTCTAACAAATTTCAATCAAGTAGGCTTCTCCCAAAAGGTGTGTACAGCAAGGATTATTGTGGTAAACTAAAAAGCAAAGACTAATATCCTACATGACGCTCCAAGCAAAACATATATCATGTGGCAAATAAAAATATAGCTCCAAGTAAAGTTACCAATGAACGAAGACAAAAGAGGGGATGCCTTCCCGGGGCATCCCCAAGCTTAGGCTTTTGGCTATATTGAATATCTTGGGGTTCCATGGGCATCCCCAAGCTTAGGCTTTTGCCACTCCTTATTTCATAGTCCATCAAATCTTTACCCAAAACTTGAAAACTTCACAACACAAAACTCAACAGGAAATCTCATAAGCTCCGTTAGTGAAAAAAAATCACCACATAAGGTACTGTAATGAACTCATTCTTTATTTATATTGGTGTTAAACCTACTGTATTCCAAGTTCTCTATGGTTCATAACCTTACATACTAGCCATAGATGCATCAAAATAAGCAAACAACACACGAAAGACAGAATCTGTCAAAAATAGAACAATCTGTAGAAATCTGTAACTTTCGGTTACTTCTGGAACTCCAAAAATCCTACCAAAATAGGACGTCCTAAATTTTTTGTCTATTGATCTAAAGCAAAAATAATCAACACAAAAAGACGTTTCTGTGATTTATTGAATTTTTTGTCATGAGCGTAAAGTTTCTGTTTTTCCAGCAGAATCAAATTAACTCATATCATAGGTTATCCTATAGGTTCTACTTGGCACGAACACTAAATAAAACAAGAAAACACATCTAAACAGAAAGTAGATGCAAAATTTATTACTAAACAGGAACAAAAACAAAGAACACAAAGAAAATTGGGTTGCCTCCCAACTAGCGCTATTGTTTAACGCCCCAAGCTAGGCATAAAAGCAAGGATAGATCTAACTAGTGCCATCTTTGGCACTTGATTCATAAGTAGCTCGCATGATAGATTCATAAGGTAATTTGATTTTATTTCTTGGAAAGTGTTCCATGCCTTTCCTTAATGGAAATTGGAATCTAATATACCCTTCCTTCATATCAATAATCGCGCCAATCGTTCTAAGGAAAGGTCTACCAAGAATAATAGGACAAGAAAGATTGCAATATATATCAAGAATGATAAAATCTACGGGCACCAAATTTCTATTTGCAACAATGAAAACATCATTGATCCTTCCCATTGGCTTTTTAATGGTGGAATCCGCAAGGAGCAAATTTAAAGAGCAATCATCAAGATCATGGAAACCTAGAATATCACATAAAGTTTTCGGAATCGTGGAAACACTAGCACCCAAATCACATAAAGCATAACACTCATAATCTTCAATTTTAATCTTTATAGTAGGTTCCCACTCATCATTAAGTTTTCTAGGTATAGAAACTTCCAAATTAAGTTTTTCATCAAAAGATTGCATCAAGGCATCAACAATATGTTTGGTAAAGGCTTTATTTTGACTATAAACATGAGGAGAATTAACAACGGATTACAACAAGGAAATACAACTTTCTAAAGAACAATTATCATAATCAAATTCCTTGAAATCCGAGATAGTGGATTCAATGCTATTTAAAGTCTTGACCTCTCCAATCCCACTTTTACCAAATTTAGCATCAAGATCTAAAAACTCCAAATTATCGGAACGCTTTTTAACCAAAGTTGATTCACTTCCAGTCCCATTATTATCAAGATTAATATTGCAAAACAAATATCTAACATGGGACACGTTAATAACTTTAAGACCTTCATCATTATTTTCATGTAAACTAGAAGAACACGCTTTAACAAAGCAATCTTTCTTACCAAGCAATCTAGCGGTTCTTTCTTTACACTCGTCAATGGAACTTCTCATAGCCTTGAGAGACTCATTGATATCATGCTTAGGAGGAGTAGATCTAAGTTTCAAAGAATCAACATCACGCGAAAGTCTATCAACGTTCCTAGCCAAATCATCAACTTTAAGCAATTTCTCTTCAAACAAGGCATTAAAATTCTTTTGAGAGATCATAAATTCTTTCACACTATTTTCAAAATCAGAGGGCATATTATTAAAATTACCATAAGAATTATTGTAGGAATTTCCATAATTATTAGAGGAATTACTAGGGAACGATCTAGAATTAAAGTTTCCTCTATAAACATTGTTACCAAAATTATTCCTACCAACAAAGTTCACATCCATAGATTCATTATTATTCTCAATCAAGGTGGATAAAGGCATATCATTGGGATCAATAGAAGAGCTCTTAGTAGCAAACAATCTCATAAGCTCATCCATCTTTCCACTCAAAACATTAATTTCTTCTATAGCATGCACTTTTTTACTAGTAGATCGTTCGGTGTGCCATTCAGAATAATTAGCCATAATATTATGAAGAAGTTTTGTAGCATCTCCTAAAGTGATTTCCATAAACGTGCCTCCCGTGAGTGAATCTAAAAGGTTTTTAGAAGCAAAATTCAATTCGGCATAAAATTTTTGTATGATCATCCATAGATTCAAACCATGAGTAGGGAAATTGAGAATCATCAATTTCATTCTTTCCCAAGATTGGGCAACATGCTCATGATCAAGTTGTTTAAAATTCATAATATCGTTCCTAAGCGAGATGATCTTAGCGGGAGGAAAATACTTAGCGATAAAAGCATCTTTGCACTTGTTCCAAGAATCAATATTATTTTTAGGCAAAGCCGAAAACCAAACTTTAGCACGATCTCTAAGTGAAAACGGAAATAACTTGTATTTAACAATATCATTATCCGTATCTTTTTTCTTTTGCATCTCACACAAATGAAAAAAGTTGTTTAGATGGGTAGCGACATCTTCACTAGGAAGGCCAGAGAATTGATCTTTCATAACAAGATTCAGCAAATCAGCATTGATTTCACAAGACTCAACATCATTAAGAGGAGCAATCGGAGTACTAAGGAAATCATTATTATTGGTATTGGAGAAATCACACAATTTGGTATTATCTTGCGCCATGGCGACAAGTAATCCAACACACAAGCAAACAGAAAAAGGCAAGCGAAAGAGGGGGAGAAAAAGGCAAGCGGAAAAGAGAGGAGATTGGGAAAGAGAGGGCGAATAAAACAGCAAGGGCGAAGTGGGGGAGAGGAAAATGAGAGGCAAATGGCAAATAATGTAAATGCGAGGAAGATGAGTTTGTGATGGATACTTGGTATGT
Source organism: Triticum dicoccoides (assembly GCF_002162155.2). Lineage (NCBI taxonomy): Eukaryota > Viridiplantae > Streptophyta > Magnoliopsida > Poales > Poaceae > Triticum > Triticum dicoccoides. The sequence continues at coordinate 700,661,938 of NC_041385.1, read as the reverse complement.
CTTGACTTGAGCGAAGACCTCCCCGGCAACGGCGCCAGAAATCCTTCTTGCTACGTCTTGAGCTTGCGTTGGTTTTCCTTGAAGAGGAAAGGGTGATGCAGCACAGTAGTGTAAGTATTTCCCTCAGTTTTTGAGAACCAAGGTATCAATCCAGTAGGAGGCTCCTCACAAGTCCCACGAACCAACACAAACAAACAAAGAACTCGCAACCAACGCGATAAAGGGGTTGTCAATCCCTTCACGTCCACTTGCGAAAGTGAGATCTGATAGAGATAATATGATAAGATAAATATATTTTTAGTATTTTATGATATAGATTGGAAAAGTAAAGATGCAAATAAATGTAGATTGAAAGCGTATATAATAAAGGATAGACCCTGGGGCCATAGATTTCACTAGAGACTTCTCTCAAGATAGCATAAGTATTATGATGGGTGAACAAATTACTGTCGAGAAATTGATAGAAAAGCGAATAATTATGAGATTATCTAGGCATGATCATGTATATAGGCATCACGTCCGTGACAAGTAGACCGACTCCTGCCTGCATCTACTACTATTACTCCACACATCGACCGCTATCCAGCATGCATCTAGAGTATTAAGTTCATAAGAATAGAGTAACGCATTAAGAAAGATGACATGATGTAGAGGGATAAACTCATGCAATATGATATAAACCCCATCTTTTTATCGTCGATGACAACAATACAATACGTGCCTTGCTGCCCCTGCTATCACTGGGAAAGGACACCGCAAGATTGAACCCAAAGCTAAGCACTTCTCCCATGGCAAGAAAGATCAATCTAGTAGGCCAAACCAAACCGATAATTCAAAGAGACTTGCAAATATTTCTCATAGATAAACTTGATTATAAACCCACAATTCATCGGATTTCGACAAACACACCATAAAAAGAGTTACATCGAATAGATCTCCACAAGAGAGGGGGAGAACATGGTATTGAGATCCAAAAAGAGAGAAGAAGCCATCTAGCTAATAACTATGGACCCGAAGGTCTGTGGTAAACGACTCACAACTCATCAGAAGGGCTATGGTGTTGATGTAGAACCCCTCCGTGGTGGATTCCCCCTCCGGCAGAACGCGGTGACGGCTCCAAGATGGGATCTCGCGGATACAGAAGGTTACGGTGGCGGAAATATTTCTTCGGTGACTCCCTTGATGGTTTCAGGGTGTACGGGTATATATAGGAGGAAGAAGTACGTCGGTGGACGCCCGATGGTCCCACGAGACAGGGGGCGCGCCCTGTAGGGGGGGGGGGGGCGCCCTCCACCCTTGTGGCTTCCTCGATTGCTTCTTGACTTGCACTCCAAGTCCTCTGGGTCACGTTTGTTCCAAAAATCACGCTGTCGAACGTTTCATTCCGTTTGGACTCCGTTTGACATTCCTTTTCTTTGATATACTAAAATAAGCAAAAAAAAACAACAATACGGGTTGGGCCTCCGGTTAGTAGGTTAGTCCCAAAAATGATATAAAAGTGTAAAGTAAAGCCCATAAACATCCAAAACAGGTAATATAATAGCATGGAACAATCAAATATTATAGATACGTTGGAGACGTATCACGCGCCATGGAATCCACATCCACCGAATTGAAGTTCATCGGCGCCACCGAATCCACCTCCCTGGCTTGTTCCAACTCCCGCACCGAAATCATCCACATTGCCCCTATATGGAGCAGAGAAAACATCACCGGAACTTGAACACGGACCGGCCGAAGCTACCATTTTTCTCTTCAAGATCTCTCTCCTTGCCATATCATGCCATGTTTTGGTGAGGTCGTCCATGTCATTGCGGTTCATTGACATGATCTTGTTCTCTTCAGCGAGCAACAATGACATTGATTTGTTCTCGGAGGCGCGTGCTTTTCTCTCCTCAATGGCAGCTTTGCGGAGCCCCTCTTCCTTGAGCATTTGCCACTTTTCTTGCTTCTCTTTTGCCTTCTTCTCGGCCAACTCTTTCTTGATCTCCAATGACTTCAACAACATCAACTCGTTTGATTACACCATGGCATCAATCTTCTCCCTCAAGCTCGATACTTCTTGCTCTCTCTTGATCTTCTCTCTCGTCTTCTTGTCGCCATCGGGTTTGTGCTCATTTCTTGGGACATCATCATCTTCGTCTTCATCCATGTTTACATGTGAGCCTCTCTTTGGTGGGGATTCTCTATCGATCAACTTCTACTTAGCGCATTTTTGGAGCAACTCCCAACAATGCTCTAACTTGAAGAATCTGCCTTCCGAAGCTTCCATGGCCTTGTATCTATGTTGAGCAATCTTGTCCTACAAAATGTGAACAAAGTGATGCAATTATTTCCCATGATACATTATGATGATGCACAACTTGAACAAAGGAAAAACAAACTCACATAATCGGATTCCACGGTGCCACTTGGAGGTGCATTGCGTACTTGCTCCAAGCAAGCTACCCAATGGTTGCACATAGGCTTGATATTCTCCCAACGCCCTTGAAGCGACCGAAATGTGCGTGGAGTCCTATTGGGATACTTTCTCATAATGCGGAAGTATTGATCTTCGATCCTATGCCAATATCTCTTGGCGGTTTGAGAAACACTCGTGCATGGATCAAGAGACACCGCACTCCATGCTTGGATCAAAGCTTGATCTTCCAAGATCTTGTAGTTCTTCGATCTTTGGCTCTTCCCACTCTTTGATTGCGATTCCTCAAACGCTTCCGCTTTGATCTCCTCCAATTCGTCCGCACAACCATGATCATCCACGTCGTCGTCCGTTTCATTGTAGTCAAATGGTTCTAAAGGGGCTTGATCAATGTCAACCGCGTTCGTGTCCAACAAGCTCACGAACTCGGTTGTTGCATTGTTCGAAGCACCTCTATAGCAAATGATAACAGGTCACGAGCTATCGACACAAATGGCGAAAATGAAAGGGAATCGCTAGACTGAAGAGGCAACCTTGCAGCCATTTCGTCAAACACCTCGCTCGCAGGGGGAGCGGCACCGTTGAAAGGCATCGCCGGAGCACCTCCTTGCGGGGGGATGGACCGAGCGGTTGAAGAAGGTGGCTTCCTTTTAGCCGGAACCTTCCTCTGCTTTACGCCTGCGGTCTTGCCGGTATTCTCCGCCGCCGGCCGGGATCGCACTGCGGCGTTGGCGCCCGGAGCGCGGGCCGTCGCGGCGGGGGCAGACGGATTTCCGCCTTGCACGACCACGTTGCCCTGCCGCTTGCGGGCCGGCGCGACATGTGCTTGGGCGACGGCGGCGGGGGCAACATGGCCGGCGACGAGATCCGCCCGAGGGGAAGGAGCATGCGCGACCTCGTCGGTGACGGGGGACAGCAGGGGGGCGTCCATGGCGACGAGGAACGGCCGCGGAGGAGGAACCGGAGCTTGCGGAGTGGGGCAATGGTGGCAGAGGGTGCGGGGAGCGGGAAAGGGCGCGCGAAAGTGTCCCTTCCGCCAAATCTCGCGCCGGATAGGGGTTCAGCTCGGGTCGGCTTCCCAGCCCGTGAAGATAGAGGTTGGGGGGAGAAGATTTGCGGCGCCCCGCAAAGAATTTTGGGGGCAGGGACGGGGTCTGCTCGGGCTGCTTTTTCGGCCCCGACCCACAATTTGGCCGTTATTTTGCGGGGCAGGGCGGGATGCGGGGTCTGCTGGAGTTGCTCTAATGGGCCGGTCGATGATGCTCATTTAATCATCGTGTACAACCTTCCTTCCTGTGATACCACAATTCCCGGGATTTATTTTCCTTCACCTATACAACCTTCCTTCCTGTGATATATGTGCATAGCAGCTTTTCCTTCACAATTCTGGGAATTTATTTTCCTCAGCCTACAATCCCTCCTCCACGTGAGTGTGCATGCATGTCCCTACAATTAATTCCTTCATGGCGAACCAACCTGTGGTTGGATGGTTAGAGGGACAGTGGTATCCCCAGCCCACCAGGGTTCAAATCCTGGTGCTCGCATTTATTACTGGATTTATTTTAGGATTTCCGGCGATGCGCATTCAGTGGGAGGAGACGTTCCCGTCGACGACGAGGCGCCTATGGTGACTTCGTAAATCTCAAGATGATATGCCGGCTCAGTTTTTCGAAGGTGCTCATAGGGGTAGGGTGTGCGTGTGTGCATTCATAGGGGTGAGTGTATGCGCGTGTATATGAGCGCTTGTGTCTGTACTGATGTTAAAAAAAAAAATTCCTTCATGGCAACATCCTTTTGCTCCCTCTGCCTATTGATCTTTCAGGTGGCTTGCATATTTCAAGTCATAACCGTATTTAAATTGGTGGGTCTGGATATGAAGTACTGAGGTGGTACTATCTGTGCACAAATAATCTCTTATAAATGCATAAGGGGGATGCTAGCTCAGTTGTGTGCTCCCTTCGGCAGTTGACCTCATGTTGGGAGTTCGATCCCTCACGGCCGCCGTTTCAGCCGGGCCGTCTGCCACAGCGAGGTCGATCGATGGGCTGAGGCCCGGGCGAGTCAAAAACATCGTTTTAAGGAATTTTAGGGAAACTTTTAGTGCGCACTTACAATCAGAATCATATTTTAGTACCATCTCGCGTATATGTTTTAAATTCAATCTGAAAGCGTAAATTCACGAGAAGAAACGTATCGTGACGGTGAACCCGACAAAGTCAATCCGTGCTTTATTATTAGGGAAGGATTATTGCTTCTCGGTTGAATTTTGGTCGTTAATAAGCCACCTTGGCATTCTTCGCCTGATTGAAGAGTTATGGAATAGTCTCTGAATCTGTTTCCCTTTTTTCTTTTCAGAGAACACTTTTTTCAATAAAAATAAATGCTTTATTCAAAAAATTAAAAAATAGTGACTATTTTTTTTGAACATTTCTAAATGCATTTTTTTTAGAAAATTGAACAACTTTTGGAAATTTTGACCAGTTTATAAAAGTGTGAATATATATATAACTGTGTACTTATTATAAAACTATTTTTACTATGTTGAGTTATTTTAGGTATATAATTTTTTTGTTTGGTTGGGAATCGTTATTCTTGTACTTTTCATTATTTGGGCTTGGCCCAAACAAAGCACTTGACATAGACACTTCACATGTTCACAGAATACTTTAGTATTAAAAAAAGGGAGGGTCTACATCACAATCAACTAAAATTAAATTGGCCTTCAATCAAATATGCCAACCAGTAACCATTTGTCCGCAACGGAAAAAAAACTTGACGAAATAAGAGGACATCCAACCAATTTTTCAGGCACTACAAACATGGCACGTGTATGTATGACCTATGCGCTCTATGATCCATGAGCAAGCAATGAAAGGGCCCAAAAAGCAACACGGCCAGGTTAGTACTTACTCTCACGACCTTCTCCATGTTATTGACAGATTTGTTTTCTTCACAACACTTTTGAAAGAAAACCTGAAATTCTCATGGCATTATCAAGGATCTGAAGTTGATACTTGAAGAAGAAACTCCTGAACACAAACATACTATAAATTCATCATTAGGTTGTCGTAAAATCATCATCAACCGGCTGTACAATGATCAACACATGATGAACTAATCATATACTGAACATTTCATCGCCATGAAGCTTTAAATACAGTGGCTTCATTTGGTCAATTCACTATGAATAAACAGAAACTTTTAAAGTGTATCGAGCTTTGATGAATTTTACAGTGTTCATTTTACTAAAACTCCAGTCAATAACAACCAGATCACAACAAAGATACCGGAACTTCAGTAAAAGTAAGGAGAACCAACCAGTAACAATGTGTGCTTTATGATCAGATAAAAACAAGAAAAAGGATGGAGGAAGAAGGGGACAGAATAGCTACACAATCAGGAAACTACAGTCACACCAAGAAGACAAACTGCAGGTCCTCGTCAGTACTCTCACAATCTCCTTCAATAGTTCTTCCAGTAAAAAAAAGATCAGTACCTAAGAGCATCATCAAAAGATGTCTAGAACACCAATAGTTCAGAAAAATGTAGCACTGTAAATCCAGGTAACTGTATACTGTAAAATCTATACCAGGTCACTGTAAAATACAACAATCACAACCTTTAGGGTACTACTGTAAATTACAGAAGTTATCGAATCGTAAGTCTTCAAACAGTGTAGTGTAAATTCAAACATAAGGCCACTGTAAATTCAAACAATAAAAAAATTATGGTGCTATAAATTATAGAAGCTATAGGAAAGTAAATCCATCACCAGGTTAGTCATCAATTAACTATAATTTACTAACAAAACAAAAAAGTAGACTTCTATGTTTACTATAGTACAGTAAAATCCATCATAGCAATTTAAAAAATTATAGTAAATACAGGGCAGTTATTCCATCGTCATGGTATTGTAAATTCATCACGAAAAGCAGAGACAATTACGCCCCATGACCAAAGGAATAACAAATCCTTCAAGAAGGATCAACCAGATCGAAACTGGAATAATCAACAGAGGAATTGAAACTGAAACCAAGGTGCTGATCAACTAAGCAGAACCAAGAATATCTTCCAATCGACAAGATTCAGGAAACAAAGACAGACATGAGTATTTAAGAGTTTAATTTTATCTAATTTGATTTAGAGGACCTGAAACAACATGAACTTTACAACAAAAATTGGATTGGTCTCTCATGTCTAATATTATAGTATAGATTGATTGACGCTCCTGCCTAACATGCTAAATTCTACACATGAAAAAGCATCACCTCGAGGGTCAATTCTAGACATGAAAAGGCATCACCGCCAACGCCCGCGACGAACACGCACTTTAGGAGGAGGTGGAGGACGAAGGCGGCGCGGAGAGGTGCGACGGGCGCTGCTGGTGGTCGCTGACGACGGCGGGTGGCAAGTGGCAGCCGGAGCGGTGCAAGGAGGCGCGAAGCGTGGGCACAGGAGCTCGAGCGTGAGCGCGCCTCTCCGCACCATCCATCCTCCCGGCAAGCGTCGTCTATCTTCCCGCGTGAGGCACGGCAGCCGCTGATGCACGACGGAATCGGCGAAGCCGCTGGCAGGGCGCGCAGCTGCATCGCCTCCGTTCGTTGCAGAGCGCTCACCTTATCTTGTGCGCCGCGGATGGAAAGTAAGACAGCGTGTAAAAATAAAAAAATGAAACATTTTTTCGGACTAACTAAAGTGGGATGGAGGTTTTAAATCCTAAAAACCATAGGGGCCTCTGTGTAAGAAGGCCGCGACGGTGAACCCAAGGAGTCAATCCGTACTTTATTAGAGCACTAGGACATATGCCCATACGTTGCAACGGGATAAAATATACTATGCATTATTCTCCAAGCGTCATTTCTCCGTCACAGAAATTACCATTGGCCCATTGTTAGATCATGCTCATAGTTACCTCCTATCACTTTTATCTACAACTTCCTCCTCTTGACTATTGGTGTGTTGTAGCCTGCATATAAAAAGGAACATATGAAAATGGATTATTCCTTGTTTATCGGAGGGGTAAGATGGATTATTCCTTAAATCTAAAGAAGTATCTAATTTTGAACTATTTGCTAAATATTGCTCCTAGTATATTGATAGTATTAGTTCTTGATAATAAAATGCACCAACTAATTTATCCTTAAAGCTAATTTATTAAATCTAAATTATTCTATTGCCATTTGCTACATAATATTAGTTCTTCAAACCTGCAGATCATGGAATCAGAAAACTGCACTCCATTATCCTTACAACTAATCTCTGTAATTATAATATGTCAGTCGTTGAGGTGTGTTCTCCCATCTCTCACACAATGATCCAGTATGCAAGAATAGTACAGAACAAAATCTCAGATCAACAAACAGATTTAAATAAAGCTAAACAAGTTGCTGCAATTACAATATCCATAAATGTTTATGTTGTAAAAAGGCGAAAACAGATAAGAGGATATATCCCGAATCTTTAAATGTGAATATTTAGCACTTACTGAACATAGATAGTGCCTACATCTATAAGCTTCAAGAAAACAAAATAGGTATCCAAATTAGACTGCATAAATGGAAGATGCAGAGGATGAACTACCTGGATGGGGACATTGGGCCCTGCCTCAAGACAATGCTCAGATGGATTTTGAAAATCACCCTGTTGAATTCATGGAACTGCCAGACTTGATGGCACCACTGAATGACAATGAAGCTCTAGCAGTTCAGCATGCTCAAGCAGCAGAGGACAACAACAGTATCACACTCTCCCTGGCTCCTTCCAACAGCACTGCCCCTTCAGTCGAATCTGCCGATGGGCCAGTGGGGCCCAATATACAAGACTTGCCGGATTTGAATTTGTTGGAGGCACAAATCCACCCCCAGCATCTGGTTCCCGAAGACCCACACCAAGTGGTGGCCCTGCCTCCTCTGTTTGATGATCACCTGGAGGCCATTTTGGCCCATCATGCTCAGGATGATTATAATGAATATGACCCTATGGTACAAGAATTACAAGCTTACAGTACACCTGCGGTTTCTACTATACAACATTTCATTGCAGCTCCAACTCTGGATTCACATGAGAATGCTAGCCCCACAAGAGTAGCAGATTCTGAACTGGCAGCTGAGACAGATGCAGACCCTGCTCTTCATTTCTTGGGTTCTAGTGGCAACATTCCAGGTCATACCAACCAGACTTTAGGTGAGAACTCTTCTTATGATCTTTCGGCTCCCCCTGGTTTCCCTCACCCCCACTATGCTGAGGTTAACCAAAACCTGTTAGTTGGTTTTGTTCATCTATCAGAGGACAATGTTGACCCTGTGATCTTGGAGAAGGAGAGGATTTTCTCTGTCACGAAAGAATCAGACTCTACCTTGCTTGGGGAGGAAGGGGCAAAGATTTGGCACAAGCACTTTAAACCCACTACAGACAGCAAGCAAGTCATTCAGGTACCTATAGAGTGGGTAAACTTTCTATCTGTTGCTCTTTTATCTTAAATTTGAATAGGCCAAGAAATTTATCACATCTCAAGTTTGGACCTACATCATTAAGGGCTCTGAATTGAAGATCCTCAAACCTTTTGCTATACCAGACACCTGCCCTGATTCCACCTCTAGTACCTGCTTGTCTCAGCAGGATACTTCCATGGAGGTGGATCAAGAGAATCTGACAACTCCTACTTGCAAGGCTCCAGAAGCACATTCTGCTTCCTCAACTTCTACACTGGTTAGGAATAAGAAAAGGAAGGATAAGATGCCACTGGTTGAAACAGAGGTAAGAAGAAGTTGCAGATTGCAACAGCTCAACAAGGGTTACAAGAGCAAAGTTTGTATGGATAAGAACTGTCTGGCATGTCACTCTCTTCCTTCACTGGTCCCTAAGAAAGTAATCAAAAATCTTTCCTCCTCTTTTTGCAAGGTCAATGCTATGGGAGAATCAAAGATGAACTTGCCCCCCAAAGGTAATAAGAAGCAGAAGGCAAATACACCCAAGGACTCTTCTACCTCACCCAGGAAGGCTGCTCAGTACCAGGGCAACACCTAGCTGTTGGGTTGTTTATGTTTATGTCAGTAGTGAGTACTGGGGCTGGTACCTTTTGTGTTGATAAGAACCTGTGGTCAGAAATCATATTATACTGGCAGCACTGCATGATGTACCCGGACTTGCTTGCTATAATCCGTTCCCAACTTTTGCACTATGGGCACCACATGGAATGTGCTTAATTGGAACATTAGAGGTCTGAATGATGATAAGAAATGGACTGCTTTATCTAGTAAACTTGAAGAATCTGCTTGTTCTATTTTATGTCTGCAAGAAACCAAAAGAGAAAATTTTGATAGTCAGTACTTAAAGCACTTCTGTCCCAAGTATCTGTTCAAGTTTGATTATCTACCTTCTGTGGGGGCATTTGGAGGCCTCCTTGTTGTTTGGAATGATCAGTTCTTTTCAGGAAACACCATTCTTAAAAATGACTACTCTATCACCATTGAATTCACCTCCAAGAGGTCTGGGGAGACATGGACCCTCACTAATATCTATGGCCCCTGTCAACATGATCTTCGACCCAATTTCATTAACTGGTTCCAAAATTTACAAATGGCAGATGATCAAAACTGGTTAGTACTGGGAGACTTCAACTACATTCGATATCCACAAAACAGAAACAGAGTAGGAGGAAATGTTCAAGACATGTTACTGTTCAATGAAGCCATCAACCACTTGGCTCTGCTTGAAATCCCTCTTAAAGGCAGAAACTATACTTGGAGCAATATGCAAAATGCTCCTCTTCTGGAAAAATTGGACTGGTTTTTCACATCAGAGGCATGGACTCTCTCTTATCCAGAAACTACTGCTATTCCATTGGCTAGGACCACATCTGATCATACCCCATGTGTTATCAAAATTGGCACATCAATTCCCAAATCAAAGATCTTCAGATTTGAAAACTATTGGCTTCAGCACAGTCAATTTAAACAAGTGGTCAAAGACATATGGGAACAACCTGTTCCTGAGACTGATAGTGCAAAAATTATTTCTGCCAAATTCAAAAGACTCAGGAAAGGTCTCAAAAATTGGTCTAAGCATATTTCTGATCTCAAATCAATCATCAGAAACACCAATGAAGTCATCTTCTTTCTTGATCAGCTGGAAGAATACAGATCACTTTCTAGTGAAGAATCTGATGGCAGAAATTGCCTCAAAGAACACCTTGCCAGAGTGCTTAATTTCCAGAGAATCTACTTGTCGGTGTCAAAACCGGCGGATCTCGGGTAGGGGGTCCCGAACTGTGCGTCTAGGCGGATGGTAACAGGAGACGAGGGACACGATGTTTTTACCCAGGTTCGGGCCCTCTTGATGGAGGTAAAACCCTACGTCCTGCTTGATTAATATTGATGATGTGGGTTACAAGAGTAGATCTACCACAAGATCAAGGAGGCTAAACCCTAGAAGCTAGCCTATGGTATGATTGTTGTTCGTCCTATGGACTAAGGCCATCCAGTTTATATAGACACCGGAGAGGGCTAGGGTTACACAGAGTCGGTTACAATGGTAGGAGATCTACATATCCGTATCGCCAAGCTTGCCTTCCATGCCAAGGAAAGTCCCATCCGGACACGGGACGAAGTCTTCAATCTTGTATCTTCATAGTCTTGGAGTCCGGCCGATGATGGTAGTTCGGCTATCCGGACACCCCCTAGTCCGGGACTCCCTCAGTAGCCCCTGAACCAGGCTTCAATGACGACGAGTCCGGCGCGCATGTTGTCTTCGGCATTGCAAGGCGGGTTCCTCCTTCAAATAATTTATAGAAGATTGTGAATACCAGGATAGTGTCCGGCTCTGCAAAATAAATTCCACATACAACCGTAGAGAGAATAATATTACACAAGTTCAATCTGCTGACGTATTTTGTGGCGCAACATCACACCACTACCAAGCCTTCAAATTGTTTTTATTGTTCCATCTCAGCGCGTTTAGCGAGGCGGTTTCCTTTGCACGTCTTGTCGAAGCAGAGATCGTGTTCCCCTTATTTCGGGATTCCCATCAATACGGACGTGGGTAACCCAACCGCGCCATTGATTGCGGCGCTTGGGAGATAAGCGAGTTTTATCAGGCCGGTGGGGACGCATGTTTCCGTCCGCCCATATAAGGGGATAAAGATCCAATCCTTTTACCTGCGCCTTCTTCCTCCTTGGCTTATCCATCTCCGCGAACTTGAGCTCTAGCGCCCAAGCCCGCACATCTCACCTCAACCTTCTCCAAATATGTCCGGAGCGGGAGGCAAGTGGATGGCCTCCTCCGTTACGGAGGGGCATATCCAGAAGCTGCGCAGCGCCGGATACTTGTCCAGCGACATCGCGCATCGGCTCCCCGACGAGGGAGAGCTCATCCCCACCCCCAGGCCCCATGAGAGGGTAGTATTCCTTCCCCATTTCCTCCGCGGACTGGGCTTCCCGCTTCATCCCTTTGTCCGGGGGCTCATGTTCTACTACGGCCTAGATTTCCATGATCTGGCCCCGAATTTTATTCTCAACATCTCGGCGTTTATCGTCGTGTGCGAGGCCTTCCTCTGCATCCAGCCCCACTTCGGCTTGTGGCTCAAGACCTTCAGTGTCAAGCCGAAGGTTGTGAAAGGCAGCCAAGTGGAGTGCGGAGGCGCCATGGTGGGCAGGATGTCCCACGTTACGTGGCTGGAGGGCACCTTTGTGGAAACCATCAAGGGGTGGCAATCGGGGTGGTTCTACATCACCGAGCCACGTGATCCCGAATGGGCAGCGGCCCCCGAATTCAGATCCGGCATCCCCACACGGCTCACCTCCTAGAAAGAGAGTGGCCGGATCTGGGGGATTCGGAGGAGCTGACCGGACTCCAAGCCTGTATCCAGAAGCTGGTGGACAAGAAGCTCAAGCTTGTCAACGTAGTCCAGGTCATGCTCATCCGCCGGATTCTCCCGTGCCAACGACGGGGCTTCAACATGTGGGAGTTCGATCCGGCGCAGCACCAGACTTTGAATGGGCTTTTTGACACTACGTACGAAGAGGTCTGGAAGGTGCTGTTCAAGGGCACCGAGGCTCCCGCATCCGCTACCGAAGATCACGGATTCAGCTTGCAGCGTCCAGCTGACGAGGTAAGTGATATTGTCCTTTACGGGACGCTTGTTATTCATAGTTTGACTCTATGCGGGATCTAAACTCCCTTTCCTTTGATAGGACTGGCTGAAGAAGGCCGCACAGGCTATCTGTCCGGCCCCATTGCCAGAGGACCCAGCTGACGCCCGCCTAACGGGGCTGCTGGCTCCGGCAACCCACGTGGTGCCAGAGAAGAAGGCCAAGAAGAAGGCCACGGGGACTCGGAGGAGTTCCCGTTTTCAGGTGCTATCGGACGATGAATCCGAGGCCGACTCCTCCCACCAAGGCGAGGAGAAGAAGAAAGCCTCTCCCCTAGCAGGGGGAGGGAAGAAAAGGAAGGCCTCCCCAACAAGGGAGGCCGAAGGGTCCAAGAGGGGAAAAACTCTTCCCCCGGACTGTTCCGCCAACGCCAGTGACGACGACGAGGACTGGCCTCCAAGGGCCAAGCCTCTAGCGAGATCGTAAGTATCCGGACTCCCGAATAACTTCAAGGTTTTCGTTTTCCGCCACATTATGTCTTTCTAATGCCGCATACAACCCTGCAGTCCGCCTAAGGATGATGTCCCCACTTCGTCGAGCGGGTCCTTAGGGGCGTCGGATATGGATTCTCTTCCGACTGCCTCCACCCCCCGTGATGCGGACGATGCCGAGGTGGGATCCCAGGAAGGGACCCACCAGGAGGAGAGGGTCCCGAAGGTGTCACAGGACAACCTCCCGGACTTTGCACCGGACTCAGCCCCGGAACCCATAGTGGCTCCGGAGTCCGGCGGGCGACCCCTTCGGAAGAAGGGAAAGACCGCGACGCCGGCTGCCTCCATCCAACCGAAGGTGCCGGATAATTTGCTGGAGGCGCTCAATGGTGCCTCCATCGAAGAGGAACACCACACTATTATGAGTGCGGTGATTCAGAAGGTTCAGCTTGCCAAGAGCGGGCTGACCGAAGCCTGCAGCAGCCTTCTAACAGGCTTTGAGGTAAGAATTTCAATATATGTAAAATGGTACCGCATAGACAGTAGCCCGTGATGCTCGGTTCGGTGTTTGGAAAGAAAAGCCGGACTGAGGATCTTTAGAAAGATAAACGCAGGATTCATGAAAATATGTCAATATGGGATTGCAGGCTGTGCTGCTGACCTCTGCCGCACTGACTGCGGAGGTCAAAACTTTGAAGGAAAACCTCAAGCGGTCCGAGAACGAGCTCGGCCATGCCAAGAAGCAGCTCGAGGAAAAAGAAGGTGAGTAATACCTTATGAAAATTGTACGTTACAGAAAAGGATTTGGTTGCAAGAAAAATGACAAGGATAACTGGGGTATTGCAGGGGCCACTAACGAGGTGGCGACCCTGAAGGAGGTGGTGGCCGCGGCCGAACGCAATGCTGCTGCAGAGTGCACCGAGCGAGAGAAACATGAGGTGCGGGTGGCGGAGGTACAGCAAGAGCTCCAGGATCTCGTGAGGAAACATGAGAGCTGGAGCGTGACTCGAAGACTTGAGAGTCTGAGCTTGCAACGGCTCTTGAGAGTGCCAAAGCCGCTAAGGCCGAAGCCTACAAGGCCCTCCAGGAGATCGAGGCGATAAAGAAAATAGCAGCGGGTAAGGCATTTTTCATGCAAAGTAAGCATGTGAGTGTTAATTACCTATCACTTACCCGAATTCGGAGCTCTCCAGGAGCGTTCGCAGATCTTCCTCGCAGCGTGTCCGATGCTGCCGCATTCTACCGGGCCGAGGAGGGGAGCTCAACAGAGAAGGTCTTCTGGTCTCAATATGCTAAGGCCGAACATCCGGTGCCCCTTAGCGACCAGCTGAAGCAGCTGGTCGAGCTCCACAAGGCGGCCGAACAGGCCATGAAGGGCCTCATAGTTCGGCTGTGGCCTAAGGAGGCCATGCCTGGGAGCTACTTCGGCCTGGTGCGGCGGCTGGTGGATGCGTGCCCGTGGGTTGAAGTCATCAAGCACTCCGCCTGTATTGAAGGTGCGCGTCGGGCCCTTGCCCGCGCAAAGGTGCACTGGGGCAAGATGGATGCCCAGAAGCTTGTGACGGACCCCCCACCAGAGGGCAAGGAGCATCGCACGCCCGAGATGTATTATAGGAGTGTGCTGAAGGGCACCCGCACTATTGCGGGTGAGTGCTCCAAAGATGTAATATTTGAGTAGACACACATTTTGTTATCCTGTGCGCTGAAAACTTGGTTCATATGTGCTAAGCAACGCTTGTTAATTTAAAATATTACCTTCTGTGTGGCTGTTTATCAAATCTGAGAGATGGCAAGTCGTCGGCTTCAGCCCCCATGCCACGAGTGCTGGGGTGTTCGGGATAAACTCAAGAGCTCTTGTTCCCATTTTTGGGTCCATCTAGGGAGGCGCTCAACACAACGAACAAGGCAACCGGACTTATAATGCTTGAACACTCTCACTTAGCCATAGAATTCTATAAATTTAAATTTCGGCGAAGCCCCTAGTTTTCGGAAGGCTGAATTTGGGGCGCTATCCACGCCTTGGCCGGACAGAATCCGGCTCCTTGCTCGAAGCGGCATAAGTCTTTAGGGACTCGCAAAGAACCTCTCGAACAGCGACCAGCTCTCGCCTCATCATGACGGTCAGTTTTAGCTTTCTCCACTGAGGCGTTAACCCAGCTCAACTGGGGCACAATCGCAGTGGTTCTCCCAGTGCTACCTTAGCCGATAAAATGGAACGTAACGTACCAAAACATGGGAGCCGAGCAAACCCAACTATTGACCCAAGAACATGATTCGGAGCCGATGCATATAATGCTATAAATTCGGGGTGCCGCACTTGTGAAAGTGTTCGGACTTATCACACCATAACGCGGGAAACATAAGCCCCTGGTGTATTTAGCCGTACCAAAACGTACGGATGCAACATGTCATAGATGAACATATGTGTAAGAAAGAAATGCAATTAGAAGCAAAAATGTGCTGCATTGCTTTATTCAATAAAAACTGCTGTAAGTGCAGGACGATACAAGTGGTGCGGTAAGCAAGGGATGGGACTGTTTAACATGTCCCCCTCCAGGGGTAGGCTACGGAATAATGCATAAAACAGATTTAATGCTCATGATGGAGACCACCTGGGTTTTCATTGTAGCCTTTCTCCTTCCCTGGTTGTTACATCGTGGGTTCGGCATGTCTGCTGCCGGACAGGGCCTCTGACGAACGGAGTCCTGTTGGTAAAAAATAAAAGGAAAAGAAAAAGAAACGACACACTTAAGAGCCCCTGGTGCGGTTGAGCCGCAGTCTGGGCTTATCGTGGTCGAGCTCCTTGCCCCATGCCTATTATCTTCAGAGCATAATAGAGTACGCGGAGGGTCTGTCTTAATGTTTTACAGGGGCTGGGGTTGGGGCCGCACTGCTACGCGTGCTCGGAACGTGCGAGGTGGTCGTGTTGTAGGTTACTCCGGGCACGCTTAGCTGTGTCCAGCCGCTTAGCAGCCGGACTCGAGAATTGCCTTAAAAGGCTACTTTGTACTTCTGCCGCGAGAGCCGCTGTATGTTCCTCCGTTCGGAGGGAGCGATCAGTGTTTCCGTTGACCGTGATGACTCCTCTAGGGCCTGGCATCTTGAGCTTGAGGTATGCGTAGTGCGGCACCGCGTTGAACTTTGCGAACGCGGTACGTCCGAGCAAGGCATGATAGCCGCTGCGGAACGGGACTATGTCGAAGATTAACTCCTCGCTTCGGAAGTTACCCGGGGATCCGAAGACCACTTCCAGTGTAACTGAGCCTGTACAATTGGCTTCTACACCTGGTATGACGCCTTTAAAGGTCGTCTTGGTAGGTTTAATCCTTGAGGGGTCTATGCCCATTTTGCGCACCGTGTCCTGATAAAGCAGGTTTAGGCTGCTGCCGCCATCCATCAGGACTCTGGTGAGATGAAATCCATCGACGATTGGGTCTAGAACCAATGCGGCGAACCCACCATGGCGAATGCTGGTGGGGTGGTCCCTTCGATCAAAGGTGATCGGGCAAGAGGACCATGGATTGAACTTCGGGGCAACTGGCTCCATCGCGTATACATCCCTGAGTGCACGCTTCCGCTCCCTTTTGGGTATGTGCGTGGCATATATCATGTTCACCGTCCGCACCTGTGGGGGGAAACCCTTTTGTCCTCTATTGTTCGGCGGTCGGGTCTCTTCCTCGTCGTCGCTGTGTAGCCCCTTGTCGCTGTTTTCGTCAATTAACTTGCCTGCCTGCTTGAACACCCAACATGTTGGGGAACGTAGTAATTTCAAAAAAATTCCTACGCACACGCAAGATCATGGTGATGGCATAGCAACGAGAGGGGAGAGTGTTCGTCCACGTACCCTCGTAGACCGTAAGCGGAAGCGTTATGACAATGCGGTTGATGTAGTCGCACGTCTTCACGATCTGACCGATCCAAGCACCGAACGTACGGCACCTCCGAGTTCAGCACACGTTCAGCTCGATGACGATCCACGGGCTCTGATCCAGCAAAGCTTCGGGGATGAGTTCCGTCAGCACGACGGCGTGGTGATGATGATGATGTTCTACCGGCGCAGGGCTTCGCCTAAACTCCGCGACGATATGATCGAGGTGGAATATGGTGGAGGGGGGCACCGCACACGGCTAAGGAATGATCCGTAGATCAACTTGTGTGTCTATGGGGTGCCCCCTGCCCCCGTATATAAAGGAGGGAGGGGGAAGGCCGGGGGAGAGGGGGAAGGAAAGAGGGGGGCGCCGCCCCCCCCTCCTAGTCCAATTCGGACCAGAGGGTGGAGGGGGCGCGCGGCCCATGCTGGCCGCTCCTCTCTCCTTTCCCCTAAGGCCCATACGGCCCAATACTCTCCCGGGGGGTTCCGGTAACCCCCCGGCACTCCGGTTTTCTCCGAAATCACCCGGAACACTTCCGGTGTCCGAATATAGTCGTCCAATATATCAATATTTATGTCTCGGCCATTTTGAGACTCCTCGTCATGTCTGTGATCACATCCGGGACTCCGAACAAACTTCGATACATCAAAACTTATAAACTCATAATAAAACTGCCATTGTAACGTTAAGCGTGCGGACCCTACGGGTTCGAGAACTACGTAGACATGACCTAGAACCATTCTCGGTCAATAACCAATAGCGGGACCTGGATGCCCATATTGGTTCCTACATATTCTACGAAGATCTTTATCGGTCAAACCGCATAACAACATACGTTGTTCCCTTTGTCATTGGTATGATACTTGCCCGAGATTTGATCGTCGGTATCCAATACCTAGTTCAATCTCGTTACCGGCAAGTCTCTTTACTCGTTCTGTAACACATCATCTTATAACTAACTCATTAGTTACAATGCTTGCAAGGCTTAGGTGATGAGTATTACCGAGAGGGCCCAGAGATACCTCTCCACCAATCGGAGTGACAAAACCTAATCTCGAATTATGCCAACCCAACATGTACCTTCGGAAACACCTGTAGAGCACCTTTATAATCACCCAGTTATGTTGTGACGTTTGGTAGCACACAAAGTGTTCTTCCGGTAAACGGGAGTTGCACAATCTCATAGTTGCAGGAACTTTGTATAAGTCATGAAGAAAGCAATAGCAATATACTAAACGATCAAGTGCTAGGCTAACGGAATGGGTCATGTCAATCACATCATTATCCTAATGATGTGATCCCATTAATCAAATGACAACACATGTCTATGGTTAGGAAACATAACCATCTTTGATTAATGAGCTAGTCAAGTAGAGGCATACTAGTGACTTTATGTTTGTCTATGTATTCACACATGTATCATGTTTCCGGTTAATACAATTCTAGCATGAATAATAAACATTTATCATGATATGGGGAAATAAATAATAACTTTATTATTGCCTCTAGGGCATATTTCCTTTAGTCTCCCACTTGCACTAGAGTCAATAATCTAGATTACATAGTAATGATTCTAACACCCATGGAGTCTTGGTGCTGATCATGTTTTGCTCGTGAGAGAGGCTTAGTCAACGGGTCTGCAACATTCAGATCCGTATGTATCTTGCAAATCTCTATGTCTCCCTCTTGGACTTGGTCCCGAATGGAATTGAAGCGTCTCTTGATGTGTTTGGTCCTCTTGTGAAATCTGGATTCCTTTGCCAAGGCAATTGCACCAGTATTGTCATAGAAGATCTTCATTGGTCCCGATGCACTAGGTATGACACCTAGATCGGAAATGAACTCCTTCATCCAGACTCCTTCATTTGCTGCTTCCGAAGCAGCTATGTACTCCGCTTCACATGTAGATCCTACTATGACGCTTTGTTTAGAACTGCACCAACTTACAGCTCCACCGTTTAATAAAAACACGTATCCGGTTTGCGATTTAGAATCGTCCGGATCAGTGTCAAAGCTTGCATCGACGTAACCGTTTACGACTAGCTCTTTGTCACCTCCATATACGAGAAACATATCCTTAGTCCTTTTCAGGTATTTCAGGATGTTCTTGACCGCTGTCCAGTGATCCACTCCTGGATTACTTTGGTACCTTCCTGCCAAGCTTATTGCTAAGCATACGTCAGGTCTGGTACACAACATTGCATACATGATAGAGCCTATGGCTGAAGCATAGGGAACATTTTTCATTTCCTCTATCTTCTGCTGTGGTCGGGCATTGAGTTTGACTCAACTTCACACCTTGTAGCACAGGCAAGAATCCTTTCTTTGCCTGATCCATTTTGAACTTTTTCAAAATTTTGTCAAGGTATGTGCTTTGTGAAAGTCCTATTAAGCGTCTTGATCTATCTCTATAGATCTTGATGCCCAATATGTAAGCAGCTTCACCGAGGTCTTTCATCGAAAAACTTTTATTCAAGTATCCTTTTATGCTATCCAGAAATTCTATATCATTTCCAATTAATAATATGTCATCTACATATAAAATTAGAAATGCTACAGAGCTCCCACTCACTTTCTTGTAAATACGGGCTTCTCCAAAAGTCTGTATAAAACCATATGCTTTGATCACACTATCAAAGCGTTTATTCCAACTCCGAGATGCTTGCACCAGTCCATAAATGGAACGCTGGAGCTTGCACACTTTGTCAGCACCTTTTGGATCAACAAAATCTTCCGGCTGCATCATATACAACTCTTCTTCTAGAAATCCATTCAAGAATGCAGTCTTGACATCCATTTGCCAAATTTCATAATCATGAAATGCAGCAATAGCTAACATGATTCGGACGGACTTAAGCATCGCTACGGGTGAGAAAGTCTCATCGTAGTCAACCCCTTGAACTTGTCGAAAACCTTTTGCAACAAGTCGAGCTTTATAGACAGTTATATTACCATCAGTGTCAGTCTTCTTCTTAAAGATCCATTTATTCTCAATGGCTTGCCGATCATCGGGCAAGTCAACCAAAGTCCATACTTTGTTTTCATACATGGATCCCATCTCAGATTTCATGGCTTCTAGCCATTTTGCGGAATCCGGGCTCATCATCGCTTCCTCATAGTTCGTAGGTTCATCATGGTCAAGTAACATGACTTCCAGAATAGGATTACCGTACCACTCTGGTGCAGATCTTACTCTGGTAGACCTAAGAGGTTCAGTAGAAACTTCATCTGAAGTTTCATGATCATTATCATTAGCTTCCTCAACAATTGGTGTAGTTGTCACAGGAACCGGTTCTCGTGATGAACTACTTTCCAATAAGGGAGTAGATACAGTTATCTCATCAAGTTCTACTTTCCTCCCTGAGGGAGTCCCGGATTAGGGGGTGTCCGGATAGCCGGACTACCATCATCGGCCGAACTATCATCGGCCGGACTATCATCATCGACCGGACTCCAAGACTATGAAGATACAAGATTGAAGACTTCGTCCCGTGTCCGGATGGGACTTTCCTTGGCGTGGAAGGCAAGCTTGGCGATACGGATACGTAGATCTCCTACCATTGTAACCGACTCTATGTAACCCTAGCCCTCTCCGGTGTCTATATAAACCGGATGGCTCTAGTCCGTAGGACACAACAACAACCATTACAATCATACCATAGGCTAGCTTCTAGGGTTTAGCCTCCTTGATCTCGTGGTAGATCCACTCTTGTAAACATCCACAATATCAATATCAATCAAGCAGGACGTAGGGTTTTACCTCCATCAAGAGGGCCCAAACCTGGGTAAAACATCGTGTCCCTTGTCTCCTGTTACCATCCGCCTAGACGCACAGTTCGGGACCCCCTACCCGAGATCCGCCGGTTTTGACACCGACATTGGTGCTTTCATTGAGAGTTCCTCTGTGCCGTCACTGATAGGAAGGATGCCTCTTCCAGTCTTCAAGGACGGCATCTTCGCCGATGGAGCCTTGGACGCCGGCCAAACTATCCGGCTAGGAGGTTTTCTTATGACCGCCTGTCCGGCCACCGCTTCAACGATGACCTCTCGTGTCATCGAGAGCAATCTTCACGTCAACTCGGAATTCGCCGGGCAGTTAGATCCATCAGAGCTCTCGTCTGTAAATGAACTCTTGGATCGAATCGCCGCCCTGGGAGTCGCTACAGACTACAATCGGATCGGGCTTAAAACCGACCTGAGAGAGATTAACTCTCCCCAGGTTACCCACCACGTCACGGTGGTAGAGGAACATCGCGACGATCCTTCTCCCATATTGAAAACTAGTCGTGTCCGGGCTACCGAACCCTCCATGCCGGATTCCCGCGGAGGAGCGGATTCCGATCAAGCACTGAACATAAAGTCAGGCATCGGACCGGACTCATTGGACAACGTTCCACTTTCCAAGCTTCCAAATTCGGAAACTTCTCGGCCCTTGAGCCTCGAGATGGGCAGGGTCCCGGACTCAATTAGGCCCGCCCGTCCAGATATATGCGATCTATCTCTAATCCGGCAAGAGCCTGCCGAAACAGTACATCATTACTGGGCCAGATTCCTCCTGGTCATGGACCGGATAAAGGACTACCGAGAGGAAAACGCAATCTCGATCTTTTGCAACAATTGCACGGACAGGGGAATCTTGAACGCCGTCAGCCATCATGAAATCACACGTTTCGCCGACTTGGCATCCATAGTGCGAAAGTACTGTGCCATAGAAAGTTTCCGGAAAACCGAAGATAGGTTTTGGGATAATCCGGCCCCGAACAGAGCCCCAGTCCGCAACAAAAGGGTGCATTAAAGGGAACGGAACCGTACTGGAGGGATGGCTCAGCAAACCCTGTACAATTCACAGTACCAAGGGCGCCACC
Source organism: Triticum dicoccoides (assembly GCF_002162155.2). Taxonomy (NCBI): domain Eukaryota; kingdom Viridiplantae; phylum Streptophyta; class Magnoliopsida; order Poales; family Poaceae; genus Triticum; species Triticum dicoccoides. Next base: position 700,640,203 of record NC_041385.1, on the reverse strand, counting down.
CCAACACATAGCCTTCGTGCATGTTGGATATTACGGCAGGTGGCCAAAAGTGGCGAGGAGCTTCTAGCCCCGCGAAACCACACCAACAATACCGGTACGGTATCAACAGTCTTCGAGACTTTCGCATCAAACAATATGCGGAAACGAATGATCCACAGCCTTGCCGAAGTCTACCAAGTAGCAACAACAAATCCTTGGAGCGACGCGGCCATCACCTTCAATGCCAGCGACGAACCTAAATTCCGAACAGCCCGAGCACCAGCCGCATTGATCCGCAGTCCAATAGTGGACGGCTTTCAACTTACCAAGGTACTCATGGATGGCGGCAGCGGATTGAACCTCATTTACGAGGAAACTCTTCAAAAAATGGAAATAGACTAGAGCCGCATTGAGCGAAGCAGCACAACCTTCAGAGGAATAATCCCTAGCCGGGAAGCACGCTGCACCGGAAAAATCACACTCGATGTGGTTTCGGCTCGCCGGACAATTACAGGTCCAAAGAAATCACGTTCCAAGTGGCCCCGCTCAGCAGCGGATACCACGCTATATTTGGACGAGAGGCGTTCACAATTTTCCAAGCCGTACCCCATTACGGGTACATGAAGCTCAAAATGCCTGGGCACGGCGGGATAATCACTCTCGTTAGTGATCCGGACATAGCACTCCGCGCCGAAAGCAAAACAGCCGCATTAGCCCTGGAGGCACTATCCGAAGCCCTAGCGGCAGAGGAACTCACCGCGCTGCGCGCTACGGTGCACAGAGACGACGTGATACTCGATAAGAGATCCAAGTCCACCTCCTTTAAACCAGCGGACAAAATTATAAAATTCCAGGTCCACTCAACGGACCCGACAAAGACGGCCTCCATCGGGGCACAGTTGAACCCTGATGTAGACGCCGCGCTGCGAGAATTCCTTCGGGAAAATTGGGTCATTTTCGCCTGGCATCCTTCAGATATGCCAGGAATCCCTCACAGGTTAGCAGAGCATAGCCTAAACATCCTAAAAGGGTTCAAGCCAGTCAAACAGGCTCTTCGACGATTTTCCAAACCCAAAAGACAGGCAATGGGAAAAGAACTAGCCAAACTATTGGAAGCCGGATTCATCAGAGACATCAAACATCCGGATTGGCTAGCAAACCTGGTAATGGTACCAAAGAAGGACAGATCCTGGCGCCTATGTGTCGATTTCAAAGACCTAAATAAAGCCTGCCCAAAGGATCCCTTCCCCCTCCCCCGCATCGACCAAATCATCGATGCCACTGCAGGGCACGATTCATTGTGCTTCCTGGACGCATACTCCGGCTATCATCAAATCAAGATGGCAGAAGCGGATCAAGCCGCAACGACGTTCATTACTCCATATGGACCATTCTGCTTCAACACGATGCTCTTCGGACTTAAAAACGCCGGCGCAGCATATCAGCGCATGATTAAGACATGTCTGGCTACCCAGATCGGCAAAACAGTAGAGGCATACGTAGACGACATAGTCGTCAAAACCAAACACGTCGAAACTCTAGTAGACAACTTGAGGGTCACATTCGACAACCTCCGAGCATATGACATCAAGCTGAATCCGGAAAAATGAGTTTTCGGTGTACCAGCCGGAAAGCTCTTGGGCTTCATTGTATCCGGTAGAGGAATTGAAGCAAATCCGGCCAAAATCCGAGCCCTATCACAGTTGGATATTCCGAAAAACCTCAAACAGATCCAGAAATTGACTGGATGCGTGGCGGCTCTCAGCCGATTTATCTCCCGCCTAGGAGAAAAGGCATTGCCCCTCTATCGCCTCCTCAGGCACACCGAACACTTCGAGTGGACGGATGCCGCCACTGCCGGACTCGAAGAAATAAAGGCCATATTGGCAACGAATCCAGTCCTGGCTGCGCCCAACCTGGGCGAACCTATGTTGTTATACATCGCGGCAACACATCAAGTAGTAAGCGCGGTGCTCGTCGTAGAACGAGAGACAGAAGGGCATAAATTCCCTCTTCAAAAACCAGTGTACTACGTATCCACTGTTTTAACCCCTTGCAAGTCCCGTTACCCGCACTATCAAAAGATAGCGTATGCAGTGTTCATGGCATCCCGGAAGCTCCGACACTACTTCAAGAGTGTTCGATAACAGTGGCCTCCGGAGTACCCCTAAATGACATTATAAATAACCGCGACGCAACGGGCAGGATTGCAAAATGGGCCATTGAGCTCTTACCATTCGACATAACTTACAAACCCCGTATGCGTATGCAGTTTTGGCTGACTTTGTCGCTGAGTGGACTGAAGCCGAACTCCCTAAAGAGTACGGCGCATACTCCAATTGGATTATGCATTTCGACTGCTCCAAAATGTTGGCCGGATTGGGGGCTGGCATCGTACTAACATCCCCAACCGGGGACAGAGTCCAATACGTACTTCAGATAATTTACACGGACTCCAACAACGCAGCCGAATACGAGGCCCTCTTACATGGCCTCCGGATGGCAATCTCCATGGGCATCCAACGCCTAGAGGTGCGCGGGGTAGTACACCGTTATGGTGTCCCCCACAGCATCATCACCGATAATGGCACGAACTTCACGGCCGATGAGGTTAAATCATGGTGCAAAAATATGGGCATCAAGCTCGATTACGCTTCAGTCTATCATCCTCAAACCAAAGGTCAAGTGGAACGAGCAAATGGTGTAATAATGAGCGGCATCAAACCCAGACTAGTGCGGTCCCTTACGAAATCTGACACGCACTGGGTAGAGGAGCTCGACTCCGTACTCTGGGGGCTGCGGACAACGCCTAACCGTACTACCGGATTCACACCATTTTTTATGGTATACGGCGCAGAAGCAGTTTTGCCCTGCGACATCATTCATGACTCACCTCGAGTGCGCATGTACGAAGAAAGAGAAGCCGAGTTGGATCGGCAGGACAGCTTGGACGCATTGGAGGAAGAACGCGACGTCGCCAAGGCTCGTTCCGCATTCTATCAGCAGCAGGCTCGAAGATACCAAAGCAGAGAAGCACGGGCCAAGACTTACAATGTTGGCGAACTGGTTCTACGCCTGCCGGACAAGAAAAAGGACAAGCTCAAGCCCAAATGGGAACGCCCCTTCATCATCGATAAAGTCTTGACCGGCGGAGCGTACCGTCTACGAAATGCGTCGGATAACCGACTCGAGCTGAACCCATGGAACGCAGCCTGCCTCCGAAGATTCTATGCCTAGCGCCGGACTAAGAGTTCGTCCCTTTCCCCCCGTCCAATTTTTCTTTACTTCAGCTGCCTTTTGTTTATCTTCTTCTTCTCAACCCTATTCATCAAAGCCTTAAAAGGCCTACTTGCGCATCGATCGGGCGCAATTGATGTGCTATCCGCACTCATTATACCTGGGGGCTTCTTTACCAGAAGCTTAATTATAAGGGCTTCATGCCCAACACATGTGTCAAGCCTCCACATGTACCTTTTATTCACCATTATATGCATCGATATGACTTAAGTTTTGGCCAAGCTGGGTTGCCTGGCTCCTGTGCTTACCCCTACGTTCCCGATTGTTCGGCTAGGAGGTAAAGGGAGCACCTCTGCGATTGTTACTGCCGGGTCAGCCGGATGTGTACCTCAGACTGGGTGAAGCCTAAAGCTAGCGTTCTTAAGGGAATATTCGGTCGGTGACTTAAAATATGATTTTTTATCCACTTATTTATCTGCCCCCAGATGTTTTTCTGCTTTTTTCGCAGTCCGGACATGCACTTTAGGGCATGCCACCCCTAGAGGAAAGGAACCCTTAACAGAACTATTCTCCCTGGAAGATGTTTCTTACTACCCATGTAATATAACATAACTAGTTGGGCACTTGTATGATAAAGCACTAATGACCCCTACGCCTGGTCTCCATGCATACCCCGGTTGTTTCATAACTGAGAAGGTATTCGGACACACTCCGGACTCTAGGGTCCCGAGGTCGAAGCGAAAAGGTCGGCAAAGACAAACGATCTACAATCCGGCTGATTGTATTCTTCCTCAATCCCATGTAACAGGTTGTCTAATTTACAGTCCTGTTGGGAAAATTTAGCGGCCAACTCTACCTGGCCGTATACTAAACTCACAGGGATCTCCTTCCCGTCGGGCCCCACAAGTCCGACTTCGGCCATGTGGTTGGGATCCGCCTTCTTGTACCGCGTCTTTACCATGGCCCAGGCCTCCCTGGCACCTTGGCGGCAGGCCGAAATCTTCCATAAATGGAAGCGCTGCCGCACTCCCTGAAGCTTCTCCGCAAGCTCCCCAAGACCCTCGGGTAAGGAGAAGGCTGGCCATAAAGCCTGGATGACGCCGCTCATTGCCTGCCGAACTCGTTCGATCAGTTGCAACAATTCGGGAAGTTGATCACCCATTGATACGGGCATCTCCTCCGCAGGGCGACCTGTGAGCATACCTGGAGACATATTCTGTCAAATTGACTTCCTCGCCGAACTCTTCTTTTCAAAGGAGTTCGCTCAAGCACTTACTATAGATGCCACGACGAAGCCGCTGATTCTCCTTAACGGAGCCCGATAGCTCGGCCCGAACGCCTTTCAGCTCTTCTCCAAGCTGGGCATGGGCATCTTGGAGCTTGTTCCTTTCATGCTGCACCTTATGCAGCACCCTCTCGCCGGCCTTTAGTTGGCGCAGAAGTTCTTGCCTGTCCGGATCTTGTCCGGCAGCACCTGCAACGTCATTTTTTAGACTTGCGCAAAGGCCAAACGCTACTTATCTTTCTAAAATAATGCGTTACCAGGAGAGGTCCCTTTGTTTCCTCCTGCGCCAGAGAGTGCAGCCTCAAGTTGGGCCTTGCACTCTTGCAGCTCCTGAGACAGTTGGGTATTCTTCTCGGTAAGATCCTACGTTTCATATGATCCTTAAATCAGTTAATATAACTACTTTAAGTCTTGGGGGCTACTGGCATATACAACTATTAAATTCTCTTACCCGTATGTCTTTTACATACTGCTCCGTGGCTCTGGTAAAACCATCTTGAGCAGCACGAAGGTGCGCGTCCCCCGCGTTAAAGGCATTCAACACCTCAGGGGAGAAGCACACGTCACGAAATACTGTCCGGCGGCGCCTGCGATTCATGGCACTCTCCACCTCAGACTTGGTGGCGGACAGTCTATCGGCATCCTCCGTCGGAGGAACGTCCGGCTCGCGCCTTGCACTCGCCTCCCCCTCCAGACCAGGTGCTGGAGCCTGGCTGGTAGAGGTTGGATTGGCAACCTCCACGCCCGCAGTCCGGCGGGCGCCTTTTTCCCTACAAAAGTCATGAGCACTCAAATGTTTCCTAGGAACGTTGCTCTAAATAATGAATTGTGAGCTACACCTTTGCGGCGACGTTCCAGTCCGCGCCGCGCTCCTCTTCCGCCTACTGGTCCGGACTGGCCTTTGTTGGTCAGCCACCGCGGGCTCAGCTTCTCGCCCTAGGGGCGCCTCCTGCACAGCGCCATCATATACGGTGGTCAGAAATAAGCAAGGAAGGAATGACGGTGTCAGGACTTCGGTCGCAATCACCTGGGAAGTCGGATATAGTCCGGGATAGTCGGCCGTGATGGCGACTAAAGCATTGTCCATGCTGAGCTGGTGGAACACCCCGTCGATTAGCTCCACCTTTATGTCCGGATCCTCTTCGGAGGCCGGATCCCGGGATCTCTCTGGATCCTCGGGTTGCGGAGCTGGACTTAGCATGTCCTCCACGATCCGGCGCAGTTCCTGCGTCGAAAGAAGAACACAATATAAGAAACTTAAGTTTCAAAAAGCATGGGTCGGGCACGTAGAGTGTTCACTTACCCAAGGCCGGGGATTATTCATGGAGAACCCATTTAACGGGTTCGTCCGAAGGAAATCCTCCTTCTCCCCCTTATACAGGCCGGACAGGATCGTCACCAGGTCTTCGACCGAATCCGGCCCTTTGCGGCCATGACGGGTGGCATCGTCCTCCCCGTTGAAATCCCACATGGGGTGGCCCCTGTATTGTAGTGGCTGCACCCCCCGCATAATGCATGTTGCCATGACTCCAATCATGGTCAACTCGGAATGGGCCAGTAACCTTATTCGGCCCATCAAATAATGGACGCTCTTGTCTTCCTCCAGTTGGGGGCTCCGCGGACGCCAACTAAGGCGTTTCTTCAGAGGAGCATTGCTGAACTCCGGGAGGCCGATCCGAACAGGGTCCGGCAGCGAAGCGTCTTCTATATAAAACCATCCCGAAGGCCAGTCTTCGGACGCCTTCTTAGGGGTTCCGGATGGATATCCGGTCCCGGCAATGCGCCATATTTCGGCGCCGCCCACTTGATATATGGACCCCTCGTGAGAGCGGGGTACAAGGCAGAACAACCTCTTCCACAACGCGAAATGGGGCTCGACGCCCAGGAATAGCTTGCAAAGAGCTACGTAACCCGCAATATGCAGGATTGAGGTGGGCGTGAGGTGATGAAGCTGGAGTCCGTAGAACTCCAGGAGCCCACGGAGGAATGGATGTACAGGAAATCCGAGCCCCCTTATCAGATAGGGGACGAAGCATACCCGCTCCCCTTTGTTGGGACTTGGGGTAACCTCCGCTTGCTTCCCACCTTTGTAGGTGGCCAGCCCGGCTCGAACCGGAACCATAAAGGCCAGAGGGAGATATCCCCCCGCTTGGAGCTTCACCAGCTCGTTGTGCGGAATAGAGCATCTCCTCCAATCTCCTGGCAAAGGGCTGGGAGCGCGAGAAGAGGAGCCGCGTTGACGGTCCATGATGGAATGGATTCTTGGTCGAAAGCGCTCCGATGAGTATTTGCGGGAGGAAGATGGTGATTTGGATCTGGATTCTTGCCTCCCTTATAGGCAGATTATTCACACAACTAGGGGGTAAAACATAAAAGACACCCTGGATTTTCACATTCGCGCGACGCGTGGAAGAAGGCCATTATTGGGAGTGGAAGCCAAGACGCGCAACATTGATGAGGAAGCCGGACACTGTTCGACAGGTACGTAGAACTTGAAGGAGAACCCGCCTTGCAACGCTGAAGACTACACACATGCTGGACTTATCGTCATTAAAGCCTAGTTCTGGGGCTACTGAGGGAGTCCCGGATTAGGGGGTGTCCGGATAGCCGGACTACCATCATCGGCCGAACTATCATCGGCCGGACTATCATCATCGACCGGACTCCAAGACTATGAAGATACAAGATTGAAGACTTCGTCCCGTGTCCGGATGGGACTTTCCTTGGCGTGGAAGGCAAGCTTGGCGATACGGATATGTAGATCTCCTACCATTGTAACCGACTCTATGTAACCCTAGCCCTCTCCGGTGTCTATATAAACCGGATGGCTCTAGTCCGTAGGACACAACAACAACCATTACAATCATACCATAGGCTAGCTTCTAGGGTTTAGCCTCCTTGATCTCGTGGTAGATCCACTCTTGTAAACATCCACAATATCAATATCAATCAAGCAGGATGTAGGATTTTACCTCCATCAAGAGGGCCCGAACCTGGGTAAAACATCGTGTCCCTTGTCTCCTGTTACCATCCGCCTAGATGCACAGCTCGGGACCCCCTACCCGAGACCCGCCGGTTTTGACACCGACACTCCCACTCACTTCTTTCGAGAGAAACTCCTTCTCTAGAAAGGATCCATTCTTAGCAACGGATGTCTTGCCTTCGGATCTGTGATAGAAGGTGTACCCAATAGTCTCTTTTGGGTATCCTATGAAGACACATTTCTCCGATTTAGGTTCGAGCTTATCTGGTTGAAGTTTCTTCACATAAGCATCGCAGCCCCAAACTTTAAGAAACGACAACTTTGGTTTCTTGCCAAACCATAGTTCATAAGGCGTCATCTCAGTGGATTTTGATGGTGCCCTATTTAACGTGAATGCGGCCGTCTCTAAAGCATAACCCCAAAATGATAGTGGTAAATCAGTAAGAGACATCATAGATCACACCATATCAAGTAAAGTACGATTACGACGTTCGGACACACCATTTCGTTGTGGTGTTCCAGGTGGCGTGAGTTGCAAAACTATTCCACATTGTTTCAAGTGTAGGCCAAACTCATAACTCAAATATTCGTCTCCGCGATCAGATTGTAGAAACTTTATTTTCTTGTTACGATGATTTTTCCACTTCACTCTGAAATTCTTTGAACCTTTCAATTATTTCAGACTTATGTTTCATCAAGTAGATATACCCATATCTGCGCAAATTATCTGTGAAGGTCAGAAAATAACGATACCCGCCACGAGCCTTAATACTATTTGGTCTGCATACATCAGTATGTATTATTTCCAACAAGTTTGTTGCTTGTTCCATTGTTCCGAAGAACGGAGTTTTAGTCATCTCGCCCAAAGGCACGGTTCGCAAGCATCAAATGATTCATAACCAAGTGATTCCGAAAATCCATCTTTATGGAGTTTCTTCATGCGCTTTACACTGATATGACCCAAACGGCAGTGCCACAAATAAGTTGCACTATCATTATTAACTTATCATCTTTTGGCATCAATATTATGAATATGTGTATCACTACGATCGAGATCCAATAAACTATTTTCATTGGGTGTATGACCATTGAAGGTTTTATTCATGTAAACAGAACAACAATTATTCTCTGACTTTAAATGAATAACCGTATCGCAATAAACATGATCAAATCATATTCATGCTCAATGCAAACGCCAAATAACATTTATTTAGGTTCTACACAAATCTCAGAAGTGTAGGGAGAGTGTGATGATGATCATATCAATCTTGGAACTACTTCCAACACTCATCATCACTTCCCCTTCAACTAGTCTTAGTTTATTCTGTAACTCCTGTTTCGAGTTACTAACCTTAGAAACCGAACAAGTATCAAATACTCAGGGGCTACTATAAACACTAGTAAGGCACACATCAATAACATGTATATCAAATATACCTTATTCACTTTGCCATCCTTCTTATCCACCAAATATTCAGGGCATTTCCGCTTCCAGTGACCATTTCCTTTGCAGTGTAAGCACTCAGTTTCAAGCTTTGGTCCAGCTTTGGTCTTCTTCACGAGAGTGACAACTTGCTTGCCATTCTGCTTGAAGTTCCCTTTCTTTCCCTTTGCCCTTCTCTTGAAACTAGTGGTCTTGTCAATCATCAACACTTTGATGTTTTTCTTTGATTTCTACCTTCGCTGATTTTTGCATCATGAAGAGCTTGGGAATTATTTTCATCATCCCTTGCATATTATAGTTCATCACGAAGTTCTACTAACTTGGCGGTGGTGATTAGAGAATTCTGTCAATCACTATCTTATCTGGAAGATTAACTCCCACTTGATTCAAGCGATTGTAGTACCCAGACAATCTGAGCACATGCTCACCAGTTGAGCGATTCTCCTCCATCTTTTAGCTATAGAACCTGTTGGAGACTTCATAGCTCTCAACTCAGGTATTTGCTTGAAATATTAACTTCAACTCCTGGAACATCTCATATGGTCCATGACGTTCAAAACGTCTTTGAAGTCCCGATTGTAAGCCATAAAGCATGGTGCACAAAACTATCAAGTAGTCATCATATTGAGCTATCCAAACGTTCATAACGTCTGCATCTGCTCCTACAATAGGTCTGTCACCTAGCGGTGCATTAAGGACATAATTCTTCTATGCAGCAATGAGGACAAACCTCAGATCACGGATCCAATCCGTATCATTGCTACTAACATCTTTCAACTTTGCTTTCTCAAGGAACACATTAAAATTCAACGAAACAACAGCACGAGCCATCTATCTATAAACAAACATAGACAAGCAAAATACTATCAGGTACTAAGTTCATGATAAATTTAGGTTCAATTAATCATATTACTTAAGAACTCCCACTTAGACAGACATCTCTCTAGTCATCTAAGTGATCACGTGATCCAAATCAACTAAACCATAACCGATCATCACGTGAGATGGAGTAGTTTTCAATGGTGAACATCACTATGTTGATCATATCTACTATATGATTCATGCTCGACCTTTCGGTCTCCGTGTTCCGAGGCCATATCTGCATATGCTAGGCTCGTCAATTTTAACCTGAGTATTCCGCGTGTGCAAAACTGTCTTGCACCCGTTGTAGATGGACGTAGAGCTTATCACACCCGATCATCACGTGGTGTCTGGGCACGACGAACTTTGGCAACGGTGCATATTCAGGGAGAACACTTCTTGATAATTTTAGTGAGAGATCATCTTAAAATGCTACCGTCAATCAAAGCAAGATAAGATGCATAAAGGATAAACATCACATGCAATCAATATAAGTGATATGATATGGCCATCATCATCTTGTGCTTGTGATCTCCATCTTCGAAGCACCGTCGTGATCACCATCGTCACCGGCGCGACACCTTGATCTCCATCGTAGCATCGTTGTCGTTACGCCATCTATTGCTTCTACGACTATCGCTACCGCTTAGTGATAAAGTAAAGCAATTACAGGGCGTTTGCATTTCATACAATAAAGCGACAACCATATGGCTCCTGCCAGTTGCCGATAACTTCGGTTACAAAACATGATCATCTCATACAATAAAATATAGCATCACGTCTTGACCATATCACATCACAACATGCCCTGCAAAAACAAGTTAGATGTCCTCTACTTTGTTGTTGCAAATTTTACATGGCTGCTACGGGCTTTAGCAAGAACAGTTCTTACCTACGCATAAAAACCACAACGATAGTTCGTCAAGTTGGTGCTGTTTTAACCTTCGCAAGGACCGGGCGTAGCCACACTCGATTCAGCTAAAGTGAGAGAGACAGACACCCGCCAGCCACCTTTAAGCACGAGTGCTCGCAATGGTGAAACCAGTCTCGCGTAATCGTACGCGTAATGTCGGTCCGAGCCACTTCATCTCACAATACCGCCGAACCACAGTATGACATGCTGGTAAGCAGTATGAATTGTATCGCCCACAACTCACTTGTGTTCTACTCGTGCATATAACATCAACGCATAAAACCAGGCTCTGATACCACTGTTGGGGAATGTAGTAATTTCAAAAAAATTCCTACGCACACGCAAGATCATGGTGATGGCATAGCAACGAGAGGGGAGAGTGTTCGTCCACGTACCCTCGTAGACCATAAGCGGAAGCGTTATGACAACGCGGTTGATGTAGTCGCACGTCTTCACGATCTGACCGATCCAAGCACCGAACGTACGGCACCTCCGAGTTCAGCACACGTTCAGCTCGATGACGATCCCCGGGCTCCGATCCAGCAAAGCTTTGGGGATGAGTTCCGTCAGCACGACGGCGTGGTGACGATGATGATGTTCTACTGGCGCAGGGCTTCGCCTAAACTCCACGACGATATGATCGAGGTGGAATATGGTGGAGGGGGGCACCCCACACGGCTAAGGAACGATCCGTAGATCAACTTGTGTGTCTATGGGGTGCCCCCTGCCCCCGTATATAAAGGAGGGAGGGGGAAGGCCGGGGGAGAGGGGGAAGGAAAGAGGGGGCGCCGCCCCCCCTCCTAGTCCAATTCGGACCAGAGGGTGGAGGGGGCGCGCGGCCCATGCTGGCCGCCCCTCTCTCCTTTCCCCTAAGGCCCATAAGGCCCAATACTCTCCCGGGGGGTTCCGGTAACCCCCCCGGCACTCCGGTTTTCTCCGAAATCACCCGGAACACTTCCGGTGTCCGAATATAGTCGTCCAATATATCAATCTTTATGTCTCGACTATTTCAAGACTCCTCGTCCTGTCCGTGATCACATTCGGGACTCCGAACAAACTTCGGTACATCAAAACTTATAAACTCATAATAAAACTGTCATCATAACGTTAAGCGTGCGGACCCTACGGGTTCGAGAACTATGTAGACATGACCTAGAACCATTCTCGGTCAATAACCAATAGCGGGACCTGGATGCCCATATTGGTTCCTACATATTCTACAAAGATCTTTATCGGTCAAACCGCATAACAACATACGTTGTTCCCTTTGTCATTGGTATGTTACTTGCCCGAGATTTGATCGTCGGTATCCAATACCTAGTTCAATCTCGTTACCGGCAAGTCTCTTTACTCGTTCTGTAACACATCATCTTATAACTAACTCATTAGTTACAATGCTTGCAAGGCTTAGGTGATGAGTATTACCGAGAGGGCCCGGAGATACCTCTCCGCCAATCGGAGTGACAAAACCTAATCTCGAATTATGCCAACCCAACATGTACCTTCGGAAACACCTGTAGAGCACCTTTATAATCACCCAGTTACGTTGTGACGTTTGGTAGCACACAAAGTGTTCTTCCGGTAAACGGGAGTTGCACAATCTCATAGTTGCAGGAACTTTGTATAAGTCATGAAGAAAGCAATAGCAATATACTAAACGATCAAGTGCTAGGCTAACGGAATGGGTCATGTCAATCACATCATTATCCTAATGATGTGATCCCATTAATCAAATGACAACACATGTCTATGGTTAGGAAACATAACCATCTTTGATTAATGAGCTAGTCAAGTAGAGGCATACTAGTGACTTTATGTTTGTCTATGTATTCACACATGTATCATGTTTCCGGTTAATACAATTCTAGCATGAATAATAAAAATTTATCATGATATGAGGAAATAAATAATAACTTTATTATTGCCTCTAGGGCATATTTCCTTCACAGCAGTCCCTATTGGTGTGGTTAGCTGGCTTTTCAGGGGTGCCATGTATTTGGCACAAGCGCTCGAGAATTCGGTCCAAATTGGACGGACCCTGAGTTGTTCTTTTGAATGGCTTTTTCTGTTGACTGGGTTTAGAGCTTCTGAATCCGGCATTGACTGCCGTATCCTCACTGTTATCGCCGTTAATGCGGCGTTTGTTTTTGTTGCGACACGACCTGCCACTACGGTCCTTAATATCCGGACTGCCAGAATTTTTGTTGAGGTTGTTGCTGCGTGCTAGCCAGCTGTCCTCACCCGCACAGAAGCGGGTCATGAGTGATGTAAGGGCTGCCATGGATTTTGGCTTTTCCTGTCCCAGGTGCCGGGCAAGCCACTCGTCGCGGATGTTATGCTTGAAGGCCGCGAGGGCCTCGGCATCCGGACAGTCGACGATTTGGTTTTTCTTGGTTAAGAACCGTGTCCAGAATTGTCTGGCCGATTCGTCTGGCTGCTGAATTATGTGGCTTAGGTCATCAGCATCTGGTGGTCGCACGTACGTGCCTTGGAAGTTATCGAGGAATGCGGCTTCCAGGTCCTCCCAACTCCCGATTGACTCTGCTGGCAAGCTATTAAGCCAGTGCCGGGCTGGTCCTTTAAGTTTGAGTGGGAGATATTTGATGGCGTGGAGATCGTCTCCGCGGGCCATGTGGATGTGGAGGAGATAGTCCTCGATCCAGACCGCGGGGTCTGTTGTGCCATCATAAGATTCAATATTGACGGGTTTAAACCCTTCTGGGATTTGATGATCCATTACCTCATCTGTGAAGCACAGTGGGTGTGTGACGCCTCTGTACTGGGCGATATCGCGACGGAGCTCAAAAGAGCTTTGTCTGTTGTGTTCAGCCCGGCCGGACTTACTGTGTCCGGGGTGACGGTGATCGTCACGTATCATGGGGCGCCCACGTTATCCATAGATCGATCTTGATTGTCTTGCCTTATCCTCCAATATGTCGCGTAGGTCCGGAGTGTTCCCCTGTGGCCTTGTGCTTTTCGAGTGATGCCGGGGTACGGGTCTAGTGAAGGGCCTTGAGGCCTCTCTGTCGCGACCACGGGGTGGTAGATCAGCCATATTGTCTCCTGGTGAAGCGGGATCATATGCCTCCACCTCTAATCGGGGGAGCAGCTTACGTTTGGGGTAGCTTTTGGAGGGGCGTTCAAGTTCATGCTCTTCGGCCGCGAGGACTTTGGTCCATCTGTCGGCTAGTAGATCTTGATCAGCTCTAAGCTGCTGCTGCTTTTTCTTGAGGCTGTTTGCCGTGGCCATAAGCCTGCGTTTGAAATGCTCCTGTTCAACGGGATCCTCAGGCACGACGAATTCGTCGTCGTCGAGGCTTGCCTCGTCTCCGGAGGGAGGCATATAGTCCTCTACCTCTTCTTCGGCCGCTCTCTCATGAGGGCTGGCGTCCCCCTCCTCCTGTGCTGGATCTTGCTGGAGTGGGTTGTCTTTGGCGCTATCCGGTGTATTATTGTCTCCGGTGCCGGAATCCTCATTCTTGCTATGGCGGGATTTAGAGCGGCGCCGCTGACGCCGGCGCATGGGATGTTTCTTGGAGGGGTCATCCTCCGCTATTCCTTCGCCGTTCCCATCCTTTGGGATATCCACCATGTATATGTCGTATGAAGAGGTGGCTTTCCAGTGCCCGGTGGGCGCTGGTTCTTGGTCATCTCCGGCATTGTCGTCCATACCGTCGATGTCCTCAGAGTCGTAATCTAGCATGTCGGTTAGGTCGTCGACAGTGGCTACCAAGTGGGTGGTGGGTGGGCTCTGAATTTCTTCGTTGTCCGCATCCCAACTGTCCTGGCCACAGTCCGGCCGGGCCTCTCCTGATAACGAGAGGTACTTTAGCGAACTCAAGATGTCGCTGAAAGGTGAGTGTTGAAAGATGTCCGCCGCGGTGAACTCCATGATCGGCGCCCAATCGGATTCGACTGCAAGGGGCGCGGGAGGTCCGGAGTCCAGCAAGGAGTCCGGCACCTCGGAGTCACGAGCTTCATGGGGGACAAGATCGGTGTTCGGCTCTATCGCCGTAGAGGTTGCAGCCCCCGAGGCTGTGTCTAGCCATCCATCCTTGGTCTGCGCACCCGGCTCCGAGTCGAAGATCGGAGCGGGTTCAAGTGCGGCCTCCAGGGTACTGTCCGACTGTAGAGCTAAATCATGCCCATCGTGACAGTACGGCACGCTCGGCTGTGGCTCGAATCCGTCGAGGATCAAGTCCCCGCGGATGTCAGCCGTGAAGTTCAAACTTCCAAATCTGACCTGACGGTCAGGGGCGTAGCCTTCGATCTGCTCCAGCTGGCCAAGCGAATTGGCCCGCAGTGCGAAGCCGCCGAATACAAAGATCTGTCCGGGGAGGAAGGTCTCACCCTAGACTGCATCGTCGTTGATGATCAAAGAAGCCATCGAGCCTATCGGTGACGACACAGAGGAACTCTCAATGAAAGCACCAATGTCGGTGTCAAAACCGGCGGATCTCGGGTAGGGGGTCCCGAACTGTGCGTCTAGGCGGATGGTAACAGGAGACGAGGGACACGATGTTTCTACCCAGGTTCGGGCCCTCTTAATGGAGGTAAAACCCTACATCCTGCTTGATTAATATTGATGATGTGGGTCACAAGAGTAGATCTACCATGAGATCAAGGAGGCTAAACCCTAGAAGCTAGCCTATGGTATGATTGTTGTTCGTCCTATGGACTAAGGTCATCCGGTTTATATAGACACCGGAGAGGGCTAGGGTTACACAGAGTCGGTTACAATGGTAGGAGATCTACATATCCGTATCACCAAGCTTGCCTTCCACGCCAAGGAAAGTCCCATCCGGACACGGGACAAAGTCTTCAATCTTGTATCTTCATAGTCTTGGAGTCCGGCCGATGATGGTAGTTCGGCTATCCGGACACCCCCTAGTCCGGGACTCCCTCACTACTGGAAACAGAGGGCCACTATTAGAGCTATCAAAG
This sequence comes from Triticum dicoccoides, assembly GCF_002162155.2. Classification (NCBI taxonomy): domain Eukaryota; kingdom Viridiplantae; phylum Streptophyta; class Magnoliopsida; order Poales; family Poaceae; genus Triticum; species Triticum dicoccoides. The sequence goes on along the minus strand of NC_041385.1, from coordinate 700,624,557 downwards.
TTGGGGAAGCTAATACCAAGTTCTTTCAAGCCAAAGCAACAATTAAGTTGAGGAACAATAGTATTGCTATGCTAAGGGACTCCAATGGCGTTGAACACCATGACCATCAAACCAAAGATGCTATTTTATACAATGCTTTCAAGGACAGACTGGGTACAACTAAGCCAACCAGCAACCCTCTGTTGTTGCACACCTTCCTCCAACAAGATCATCTACTCCAAGACCTAGAAGCCCCTTTATCACATGCAGAAATTGACAACATCATCAAAGAAATGCCCAAGGATAAAGCCCCAGGCCCTGATGGATTTAATGCTGCTTTCCTCAAAGCCTGCTGGGACATTATAGCACCAGATTTTTACTCTCTCATCACTGACTTTCATGAGGGAAGAGTAAATATTCAGAGTATTAATTACTCTTACATTACATTGATACCCAAGAACAGCTCTGCAGCCACTCCAAATGAATTCAGACCCATCTCACTGCTGAACTGCACTCTCAAGATCATCACCAAACTGCTTGCCAACAGATTACAAAAGGTTATCTTGAGATTGATACATAAGAATCAGTATGGTTTTCTCAACAATAGAAGTATCCAAGACTGCCTTGCTTGGGCCTATGAATATTTACATCAGTGCCATCAGTCCAAGAAGGAGATTATTTTGCTCAAACTAGATTTTGAGAAAGCATTTGACCTTCTTAACCATGACACTATCATAGAGATTATGGAAGCAAAAGGTTTTGGTCAGAAATGGATTCATTGGATCAAGCAAATATACAGCACTGGCGTCTCCTTAGTCCTCCTTAATGGTGTCCCGGGCAAGCAATTCCTATGCAAAAGTGGTGTCAGGCAAGGAGACCCTCTCTCTCCTTTAATATTTGTGATTGGTGCTAATCTTCTTTAGTCCATGATGAATGAAGCTATGAATAATGCCCTCATTGAAGCTCCCATTAGGCATACCACCTGTCCAGATTTTCCAATCATCCAATATGTTGATGACACTGTCCTGGTATTACCTGCTATCCCCAACCAATTGATGCACATTAAAAACTTGCTTCTGCATTTTGCATCCTACACGGGTCTAAAAGTGAATTATGCCAAGTCAACTATGATTGCAATTAACACTCCTGAGAGCAAGATGCGGGTTTTGTCTGAATTATTGGGATGTCAGATTGGCTCCTTCCCCCTACCCTATCTTGGTATGCCTCTAAGCATCAGCAAGCCTAGAGTGGTTGATTTCTTTCCATTGCTCAAGAGAATTGAGACAAGATTGCATGGATGCTCTACTCTGCTTTCAAATGGTGGAAAACTGGTTCTCATTAAATCTGTGTTTGCAAGTATGCCCATCTTCTTCATGAGCATCCTGGCGATTCCAATGACTGTGGTTCAGCAGCTCAATAAGTACCTCAGACACTGCTTCTGGAGAAAATATGGTACTGAGGAACAAACACCTGCACTGATTGCATGGGACAAAGCATGTCCCCCAAAATCCCATGGTGGCTTGGGAATTCTTGACATCTCAACACATAATCAGGCTCTCCTCATGAAGTTCCTGCACAAGTTCCTCAATAAACATGATCTTCCCTGGGTCAAGATGATCTGGGAATCCCACTACTCTGAACATGTCCCTGGAGAAAAAGCATTGGGTTCATTTTGGTGGAAAGATATCATGAAACTGCTTCCAACTTATAAACAATTCTCTCGTTGTAAGGCTGGCCTTGGTGACACAGTTAAGTTTTGGAAAGACCCTTGGCAGGAGGTTCAACTTCAACACAAATACCTAGAACTCTTCTCCTTTGCTATTCAAATGGATATCACACTACAGAAAGCACTTCAAACTGAAAACACAGAAGACCTCTTTCACCGGCCATTAACCTCTGCTGCACATCACCAGTACCTGGAGCTGCAAACTATTCTATTCAGTCATGATACAATGGTGCACAATGATGCCTGGTCCTACAAATGGACAACCTCAAATTTCTCTTCTATCAAGATGTATAAGTGTCTGATGGGGCCAACCAATACACACTTCCTCTTCAGGATCCTCTAGAAATCTTCCAATTTACTCAGGCACAAAATCTTCTTATGGTTACTTCTGCATGACAGGGTTAACACAAGGAATCTTTCGAAAAGAAAATCAATGGTCCTCAACTCGTATGATTGTGCTCTATGCAATGACAGGACGGAAGAAACATCCCACCACTTGTTCTAGGATTGCCCGTTTGCCATGCACTGTTGGAACATTATTATGCCTACTAAGAATAGAGGTATCTCAAATTTTGATGAAATCTGTCTGGCCTTATCTGTCCTCCCAAAGGAGATTGGTATGGACATCGTCATTACGGGATCTTGGAGTATTTGGTCCGTTCGAAATGACAAGATTTTCAATCAGGCAGTTGCTCACCCGATGTGCTGGAAATACTACATGCGAGAAGGTCTCAAGGTGCTCTTGATTAGAGCAAAGGCAACCAAGGCGAATAAGCTTAGACTCTGGTTTGATAATCACCTGTAATTTATTAATGTTTGAACCCACTAGAATTGGCTGAGGCCTTTCGATACTTGTACTTGTAAATATTTCTTTAATTTTAAATGAAAATATACCGTAGAACTATTGTTCTACGGTCAGGGGGGTCAAAAAAAATAGACTGCATGACATTTTGAGCCATAATGATGGAAAAATCAAGAAGTATACTGTTGAACAATGATCCAAATCCGAATTTGCAAGGAAAGAGATAAATTCCATGTTGCTCGATGCACATAATGAAATAACGGGTTCAGCAGCCAACCATACAAAATTAACGACTCAGTATGTCAGGATTTGAGGAAATGATTAGGCCCCGATTGGATTGCTGGATCATTCCTACACCTGTAAATTTTCACACTTGTATCTTACCGGTCTCCAACTAAATACCCTGACACCGAAGGAGGAGCTGTATTTATAAATCGGATGGGCAGCGGGGTGTATCAGATACGAGCCCATTCCAGGTGTATTTGTGGAAACCGACGTAAATATTTCATCGCGGAAATGATGTTCCAAGCGCGCGGTCAGCCGTCCACCGGTTTGTTTTATGGGGGTTTATTTTACGGGTCTATATGTGCTGGAAAACGAGATTCCAAGCGCGGCCTTAGAGGATTCAGAGACCGGGGTAGAAGGGAGTCATGGCTGCCCTTGCTCACCTCTGCCTCGATTGCTCCATTGCTGGCTCCTACGCTGCTATGTTTTGTCATGAATCAATATAATTTTCTCCGGATCGAGGATAAGAAGCTCAGCTCCCAGCCACAATGGTCACCCGTGCTCCACCCAGTCTCGACGTTGCACCGCTCATGACTACCACCATGCAGAGGACGCCGGTGCTCATGTGCTGGGATTTTTGTCTATTTGGGCCTAGCCCAATAGCAGTTTCAGAAATTCCTAATAAATCCTAGAGGCCCACGCAGCCCATTCGTGCAAGGCAAGAGGTGGAACTAAAGTTCAGTCCCACCTTGCTAGTTTAGAGGGAGTTGGACCTCTTTATAAGGGAGGCTCCTTCCCCACTTGTATGAGCATGAGAACAAGAGGGACATCCACGCGCGCTCCTCCTCCGCCGCCGCGCCGGGGCTTGCGGGAATGAGCCAAGCCGATGTAAAATTTTGCCACGCACACCAGAATCTCTTCCTCCTCTCGCCACAAGTTCCTGAGCATATGGTAGAAGGGTGATAAGGTTTTTGGGGAGCGCTTAGCGCGACTACTGGCTGCTTCATGACGGACGATCCGGTCGCCGACGACTACTTCCCCGGCGACGACTTCTTTCCCGACGTCCACGACCTCCTCGGCGACATGGCAGGCGAGGACACCGACCCCAAGTCCAGCGCTTCTGCTGCTGTTGTGCCGTACGTGTTCTTCTCCTTTCTGTTAGAAGTCCTCCTACAGTTCTTGGCTCTAGTTTGTGCCCTACGTATGTTAGGTTCTGTTTCGTATAAGCAACTTCATCTAGTGTCTGTTCTAGATGTGTTTAGCTCAAGTTCATATATGTAGACGATGTTTACCTTCTCTCTGTCAGACTGCATGACTTGCTTTATATTTGCTATTTTAGTCATGCTTTATCTAGTATTTTTGTTAATAAAATCATTCGTTAAATTGCTCATATTTTCAACAATCCAAAAACCTTATGATAGGCAATTTACCCCGAGTGGTTTTGTTGCTTCCATGAGACCTCCTATGTTTGAGGGTATCCACTATAAGAGGTGGCGCGTGAGAGCAGTCTTATGGTTTCAGACCATGAGCTGCTATGACACCACTCTTGGCAAACCTGAAGGAGAGCAAGATGCCCAACAGGCACAAGCTTTTTAGAAAATGGATACCTTGTTTAAGGCTGCTCTCTTGAGTGTTCTTGGTGAGAACATAGTTGATGCTTATGCGTCAATTGACAATGGAAAAGATATGTGGGACGCACAAGAGGCCAAGTTTGGGGTCTCGGATGCCGGCACTGAGCTGTACATCATGGAGCAATTCTATGATTACAGGATGACTGAAGAGTGCTCCGTGGTTGAGCAGGCTCATGAGATACAATCATTTGCTAGAGAACTTGAGCACTTCAATTGCATGCTACCGGACAAGTTTATTGCCGGGGTATCATCACTAAGCTTCCTCCTTCATGGAGGAACTTTTCTACCTTACTGAAACATAAGAGACAGGAGTTTTCCGTTCCGGATCTCATTGGTACTCTTGATGTGGAAGAAAAGGCGAGAGCAAAGGACACACATGCTCGAGGTATTGAGGGAGGATCTAGTGCCAATCTGGTACAGAAGAAAAACTTCCAGTCCCACAAGTTCAAGAACAAGGGCAAGCTTGATGGTAAAGCAAAGTTTGATGGGAAGAACAAGGCTGTGCAGCACACGAACTTCAAGAAGAAGAATGACAAGAAGAAAGGTGGTTGTCATGTGTGTGGAGATCCTGATCATTGGGCTCCTAGTTATGACAAGCGTCATCCTGGGAAAGGCGGCAAGACCGCTAATGTTGTCATTGGAGACACTGACATGAAGGATGCTGGGTATGGCATATTTCCCACTATTCTTTCAGTATGTCATTCTCCTGATTGGTTGATTGACACAATGTATGCGGTGATATTTCCATGTTTTCGTCTTATCAGACCGCATGGACTTCAACCGTGCTGATGGGCAACGGTTCAAGTGATTCTGTTCATGGTGTTGGCACGGTCGATCTGAAGTTTACTTCGGGGAAGATCGTGCGGCTAAAGAACGTGCATTATGTCCCCTCCGTCAATAAAAATCTTGTTAGCGGATCTCTTCTGTGTAGAGGTGGCTATAAGCTTGTCTTTGAGTCGAATAAATTTGTAATATCCAAGTATGGAACCTTTGTTGGTAAAGGCTATGAGTCAGGAGGCCTGTTTTGTTTATCCTTATCAGACATTTGCAATAAAGTTGTTAATCATATTTGCAACAATAGTGAATCAAATGTGTGGCATTCACATCTTTGTCATGTTAACTTTGGTTGCATGTCAAGACTAGCGAAGTTGAACTTAATCCCTAGCTTTACCACTGTCAAGGGATCTAAGTGTCAAGTGTGTGTGCAAGCTAAGCAACCTCGTAAGTCTCACGTGACTGCGGAGATGAGAAATCTTGCACCACTAGAACTTATACATTCAGATCTATTTGAAATGAATGGTGTTTTGACAAAAGGTGGAAATAAATATTTCATGACGTTAATTGACGACTCCACTAGATACTGCCGTGTGTATCTTCTGAAATCTAAGGATGAGGCTTTGAACTTTTTCAAGATCTATAAAGCTGAAGTGGAAAACCAACTTGATCAAAAATCAAGAGGCTTAGGTCCGATCGTGGTGGAGAGTATTTTTCCAATGAATTTGATGCTTTTTGTGCGGAACATGGTATAATCCATGAGAGGATGCCTCCCTACTCACCTCAGTCAAATGGGGTGGCCGAAAGAAAGAACCATACTCTAACTGATTTGGTTAACGCCATGTTAGACACATCGGGTCTCTCCAAGGCATGATGGGGGGAGGCGATATTGACAGCATGTCATGTCCTAAATCGAGTCCCCACAAAGAACAAAGAGATAACTCCATTCGAGGAATGATAGAAGAAAAGGTTAAAACTCTCTTATCTGCGAACATGGGGTTGTTTGGCGAAAGTCAATGTTCCAATTCCAAAGAAGCGGACACTTGGACCAAAGACCGTGGATTGTGTTTACCTGGGATATCCTTTTCATAGCATTGGCTATAGATTCTTGGTTGTAAAATCTGAGGTACCTGACATGCATGTCGGTACGATCATGGAGTTGAATGATGCGACTTTCTTTGAAGATATCTTTCTCATGAAGGATATGGCTACCTCATCTAATCAGGAGATGCCTAGTTCATCGAATCAGGAACCAGTTACAATTACCGAACCTGCCATTTCGATGGAACACTTTGAAAGTCCTGTGGAGGAGAACAATGAAGTTCCTATTAGGAGCAAGGGACAGAGGACTGCAAAGTCCTTTGGTGTTGTATCTCATGGATGACACTCCCAGTTCTATTTCGGAGGCCTATGCATCTGAAGATGCTGACTACTGGAAGGAAGCGGTTCGTAGCGAGATGGATTCCATCTTGGCGAATGAAACTTGGGAGATAACTTTTTGTCCTTATGGGTGCAAACCTATAGGATGCAAATGGATATTCAAGAAGAAGCTTAGGCCTGATGGTACTATTGAAAAGTACAAGGCTCGGCTCATGGCAAAGGGTTATACCCAAAAGGAAGGTGAAGACTTCTTTGATATTTACTCACCTGTGGCTCGAATGACCACTATTCGAGTTCTACTTTCACTAGCTGCCTCACATGGTCTTCTCGTTCATCAAATGGATGTTAAGACTGCTTTCCTAAATGGAGAGTTGGATGAGGAAATTTATATGGAACAACCAGATGGGTTTGTAGTAGATGGCCAGGAAGGGAAAGTGTACAAGTTGCTGAAGTCTTTGTATGGACTCAAGCAAGCACCCAAACAGTGGCATGAGAAGTTCGAAAGAACTTTAACAGCTGCAGGCTTTGTTGTAAACGAAGCTGACAAATGTGTGTACTATCGCCATGGTGGGGGCGAGGGAGTTATGCTTTGCTTGTATGTTGATGACATACTAATTTTCGGAACAAATCTGAATGTTATTAAGGAGGTCAAGGATTTCCTATCTCGCTGTTTTGAGATGACGGATTTAGGAGTGGCTGATGTCATTCTGAACATCAAGTTGTTGAGAGACAGTGATGGTGGGATTACATTGCTTCAATCCCACTATGTGGAAAAGATCTTGAGTCGCTTTGGCTATAGTGACTGCAAGCCCTCTCCAACACCATATGATGCTAGCGTGCTGCTTCGAAAGAATCGAAGAATTGCTAGAGATTAATTGAAGTATTCTCAGATTATTGGCTCGCTTATGTACTTAGCAAGTGCTACAAGACCTAACATCTCTTTTACTATTAGCAAACTGAGTCGGTTTGTTTCAAAACTAGGAGATGTGCATTGTAAAGCTCTCGAGAGAGTTTTGCGTTATTTGAAAGGCACTGCGAATTATGGAATTCACTACACCGGGCATCCAAAGGTGCTTGAAGGGTATAGTGACTCAAACTGGATCTCAGATGCTGATGAGATAAAGGCCACGAGCGGTTATGTATTCACTCATGGAGGTGGTGCAATTTCTATGAAGTCTTGCAAGCAGACCATCTTAACGAGGTCAACAATGGAAGTAGAACTCACAGCACTAGATACAGCTACGGTCGAAGCAGATTGGCTTCGCCGGCTCTTGAATGACTTGCCGGTAGTTGAGAAACCTGTACCGGGTATCCTTATGAACTGTGACAATCAAACTGTGATCACTAAAGTGAGCAGCTCAAAGGATAATATGAAGTCATCAAGACACGTTCAGAGAAGGTTAAAGTCTGTCAGAAAAGTGAAAAACTCCGAAGATATTGCATTGGATTATTATCCAAACGTCTAAAAATCTGGCAGATCCTTTTACTAAGGGACTATCACGTAATGTGATAGATAATGCATCGAGGGAGATGGGAATGAGACCCACAATATGAGTTGTTCACAGTGGTAACCTATTCTTTGTGATCGGAGATCCCGTGAATTAGATGTGGAAGACAAGCTATTGGTCAACTGAGAGGAGAGTATCCTTACTGTTAAAATACCACTCCATGAAGATGTAATACTCTCCTAATCTGCATGGCAGGTTGATGTATATCTTAATGTGTTCTAAGTGGCTTTTTGAAGCAGAGATGTTGTCCTGTAGAACATCTTTTGAAGAACGCACCTATATGAGTCTGATTGTTAAACGTCGCAATCTATGTGAGTAGGGTTCTCTCTAGTAAACTCATGAAAGGTCACGGAGTATGACGCATAAGCTCCACCCGCGGGGAAGACCCACGGTAGCCACGTATCGGTCAAGGCTTTATGTGAAGCTAGATTCGTAGAAAACTTGCAGTTCAAGGCCCAGTCCACTATTCAAGTTGCTTACTAGTGTAGCATAGAGTTCTAGGTGGAAGTTCAACTTAACAGTCTCCACTGTAGTACCGGTATATAAAACAGTGTTTTGGAACCAAAGGCAAATTTTGTGTGCCTCTGGGATCTGGTGGGGGATTGCTGGAATTTTTGTCTATTTGGGCCTAGCCCAATAGCAGTTTCAGAAATTCCTAATAAATCCTAGAGGCCCACGCAGCCCATTCGTGCAAGGCAAGAGGTGGAACTAAAGTTTAGTCCCAGCTTGCTAGTTTAGAGGGAGTTGGACCTCTTTATAAGGGAGGCTCCTTCCCCACTTGTATGAGCATGAGAACAAGAGGGACATCCACGCGCGCTCCTCCTCCGCCGCCCGCCATGCCACGCCTCGTCACGACGCGCCGCGGTTTGCGGGTTGCGGGAATGAGCCGAGCCGATGTAAATTTTTGCCACGCACTACGGGTATACGAAAGGGCACGCGAAAGCTGAAACGTTTTGTTGTAGTGGAGATTCAATACGAATGGCGCACCTCTTCGCATGCTGCCTGTTCGTTTCGTCTCCCTCGTTCTCTTCAGCTCCCAGTGCAGCCTCTCGCCTTCTTCTCTTGCGCCTATAAAAGGGAGGTCGCTCCTCCCAGAGAGACACCAGAATCTCTTCCTCCTCTCGCCACAAGTTCCTGAGCACTGCGCTGCTCCTACGTTCTTCCTCATCCCGGCTTGCGGCGTGCACCACAGGTCGGGACAGTAGGCCTCCGAGACCGCACCTTTTGAGTCCTGTACGGGAGAAGGGTGATAAGGTTTTTGGGGAGCGCTCAGCACGACTACTGGCTGCTTCATCACGGACGATCTTGTCGCCGACGACTACTTCCTCGATGACGACTTTTTTCTCGACGTCCACGACCTCCTCGACGACATGGCAGGCGAGGACACCGACCCCAAGTCCAGCGCTTCTGCTGCTGCTGTGCCGTACGTGTTCTTCTCCTTGCTATTAGAAGTCCTCCTACAGTTCTTGGCTCTAGTTTGTGCCCTACGTATGTTAGGTTCTGTTTCGTATAAGCAACTTCATCTAGTGTCTGTTCTAGATGTGTTTAGCTCAAGTTCATATATGCAGACGATGTTTACCTTCTCTCTGTCAGACTGCATGACTTGCTTTATATTTGCTATTTTAGTCATGCTTTATCTAGTATTTTTGTTAATAAAATCATTCGTTAAATTGCTCATATTTTCAACAATCTAAAAACCTTATGATAGGCAATTTACCCCGAGTGGTTTTGCTGCTTCCATGAGACCTCCTATGTTTCAGGGTATCCACTATAAGAGGTGGCGCGTGAGAGCAGTCTTATGGTTTCAGACCATGAGCTGCTATGACGCCACTCTTGGCAAACCTGAAGGAGAGCAAGATGCCCAACAGGCAGAAGCTTTTCAGAAAATGGATACCTTGTTTAATGCTGCTCTCTTGAGTGTTCTTGGTGAGAACATAGTTGATGCTTATGCGTCAATTGACAATGGAAAAGATATGTGGGACGCACTCGAGGCCAAGTTTGGGGTCTCGGATGCCGACACTGAGCTGTACATCATGGAGCAATTCTATGATTACAGGATGACTGAAGAGCGCTCCGTGGTTGAGCGGGCTCATGAGATACAGTCATTTGCTAGAGAACTTGAGCACTTCAATTGCATGCTACTGGACAAGTTTGTTGCCGGGGTATCATCACTAAGCTTCCTCCTTCATGGAGGAACTTTGCTACCTTACTGAAATATAAGAGACAGGAGTTTTCTGTTCTGGATCTCATTGGTACTCTTGATGTGGAAGAAAAGGCGAGAGCAAAGGACACACGTGCTCGAGGTATTGAGGGAGGATCTAGTGCCAATCTGGTACAGAAGAAAAACTTCCAGTCCCACAAGTTCAAGAACAAGGGCAAGCTTGATGGTAAAGCAAAGTTTGATGGGAAGAACAAGGTTGTGCAGCACACGAACTTCAAGAAGAAGAATGACAAGAAGAAAGGTGTCTGTCATGCGTGTGGAGACCCTGATCATTGGGCTCCTAGGGATGACAAGCGTCATCCTGGGAAAGGCGGCAAGATCGCTAGTGTTGTCATTGGAGACAATGACATGAAGGATGCTGCGTATGGTATATTTCCCACTATTCTTTCAATATGTCATTCTCCTGATTGGTTGATTGACACGGGTGCTAATGTGCATGTATGCGGTGATATTTCCATGTTTTCGTCTTATCAGACCGCATGGACTTCAACCATGCTGATGGGCAACGGTTCAAGTGCTTCTGTTCGTGGTGTTGGCACGGTCGATCTGAAGTTTACTTCGGGGAAGATCGTGCGGCTAAAGAACGTGCATTATGTCCCCTCCGTCAATAAAAATCTTGTTAGCGGATCTCTTCTGTGTAGAGGTGGCTATAAGCTTGTCTTTGAGTCGAATAAATTTGTAATATCCAAGTATGGAACCTTTGTTGGTAAAGGCTATGAGTCAGGAGGCATGTTTCGTTTATCCTTATCAGACGTTTGCAATAAAGTTGTTAATCATATTTGCAACAATAGTGAATCAAATGTGTGGCATTCACATCTTTGTCATGTTAACTTTGGTTGCATGTCACGACTAGCGAAGTTGAACTTAATCCCTAGTTTTACCACTGTCAAGGGATCTAAGTGTCAAGTGTGTGTGCAAGCTAAGCAACCTCATAAGTCTCACGTGACTGCGGAGACGAGAAATCATGCACCACTAGAACTTATACATTTAGATCTATGTGAAATGAATGGTGTTTTGACAAAAGGTGGAAAGAAATATTTCATGATGTTAATTGACGACTCCACTAGATACTGCCGTGTGTATCTTCTGAAATCTAAGGATGAGGCTTTGAACTTTTTCAAGATCTATAAAGCTGAAGTGGAAAACCAACTTGATCAAAAATCAAGAGGCTTAGGTCCGATCATGGTGGAGAGTATTTTTCCAATGAATTTGATTCTTTTTGTGCGGAACATGGTATAATCCATGAGAGGACACCTCCCTACTCACCTTAGTCAAATGGGGTGGCCGAAAGAAAGAACCGTACTCTAACTGATTTGGTTAATGCCATGTTAGACACATCGGGTCTCTCCAAGGCATGATGGGGGGAGGCGATATTGACAGCATGTCATGTCCTAAATCGAGTCCCCACAAAGAACAAAGAGATAACTCCATTCGAGGAATGGGAGAAGAAAAGGTTAAAACTCTCTTATCTGCGAACATGGGGTTGTTTGGCGAAAGTCAACGTTCCAATTCCAAAGAAGCGGAAACTTGGACCAAAGACTGTGGATTGTGTTTTCCTGGGATATGCTTTTCATAGCATTGGCTATAGATTCTTGGTTGTAAAATCTGAGGTACCTCACATGCATGTCGGTACGATCATGGAGTCGAATGATGCGACTTTCTTTGAAGATATCTTTCCCATGAAGGATATGGCTACCTCATCTAATCAGGAGATGCCTAGTTCATCGAATCAGGAACCAGTTACTATTACTGAACCTGCCATTTTGATGGAACACTTTGAAAGTCCTGTGGAGGAGAACAATGAAGTTCCTATTAGGAGCAAGAGACAGAGGACTGCAAAGTCCTTTGGTGATGATTTTCTTGTGTATCTCATAGATGACACTCCCAGTTCTATTTCGGAGGCCTATGCATCTAAAGATGCTGACTACTGGAAGGAAGCGGTTCGTAGCGAGATGGATTCCATCTTGGCGAATGAAACTTGGGAGATAACTGATCGTCCTTATGGGTGCAAACCTATAGGATGCAAATGGGTATTCAAGAAGAAGCTTAGGCTTGATGGTACTATTGAATAGTACAAGGCTCGGCTCGTGGCAAAGGGTTATACCCAAAAGGAAGGTGAAGACTTCTTTGATACTTACTCACCTGTGGCTCGAATGACCACTATTCGAGTTCTACTTTCACTAGCTGCCTCACATGGTCTTCTCGTTCATCAAATGGATGTTAAGACTGCTTTCCTAAATGGAGAGTTGGATGAGGAAATTTATATGGAACAACCAGATGGGTTTGTAGTAGATGGTCAGGAAGGGAAAGTGTGCAAGTTGCTGAAGTCTTTGTATGGACTCAAGCAAGCACCCAAACAGTGGCATGAGAAGTTCGAAAGAACTTTAACAGCTGCAGGCTTTGTTGTAAACGAAGCTGACAAATGTGTGTACTATCGCCATGGTGGGGGCGAGGGAGTTATGCTTTGCTTGTATGTTGATGACATACTAATTTTCGGAACAAATCTGAATGTTATTAAGGAGGTCAAGGATTTCCTATCTCGCTGTTTTGAGATGACGGATTTAGGAGTGGCTGATGTCATTCTGAACATCAAGTTGTTGAGAGACGGTGATGGTGGGATTACATTGCTTCAATCCCACTATGTGGAAAAGATCTTGAGTCGCTTTGGCTATAGTGACTGCAAGCCCTCTCCAACACCATATGATGCTAGCATGCTGCTTCGAAAGAATCGAAGAATTGCTAGAGATTAATTGAAGTATTCTCAGATTATTGGCTCGCTTATGTACTTAGCAAGTGCTACAAGACCTAACATCTCTTTTTCTATTAGCAAACTGAGTCGGTTTGTTTCAAAACCAGGAGATGTGCATTGGAAAGCTCTAGAGAGAGTTTCACGTTATTTGGAAGGCACTGCGAATTATGGAATTCACTACGCTGGGCATCCAAAGGTGCTTGAAGGGTATAGTGACTCAAACTGGATCTCAGATCTGATGAGATAAAGGCCACGAGCGGTTATGTATTCACTCATGGAGGTGGCGCTGTTTCTTGGAAGTCTTGCAAGCAGACCATCTTAACGAGGTCAACAATGGAAGCAGAACTCACAGCACTAGGTACAGCTACGGTCGAAGCAGATTGGCTTCACCGGCTCTTGAATGACTTGCCGGTAGTTGAGAAACCTGTACCGGGTATCCTTATGAACTGTGACAATCAAACTGTGATCACTAAAGTGAGCAGCTCAAAGGATAACATGAAGTCATCAAGACACGTTCAGAGAAGGTTAAAGTCTGTCAGAAAAATGAAAAACTCTGGAGATATTGCATTGGATTATATCCAAACGTCTAAAAATATGGCAGATCCTTTTACTAAGGGACTATCACGTAATGTGATAGATAATGCATCGAGGGAGATGGGAATGAGACCCACAATATGAGTTGTTCACAGTGGTAACCTATTCTTTGTGATCGGAGATCCCGTGAATTAGATGTGGAAGACAAGCTATTGGTCAACTAAGAGGAGAGTATCCTTACTGTTAAAATACCACTCCATGAAGATGTAATACTCTCCTAATCTGCATGGCAGGTTGATGTATATCTTAATGTGTTCTAAGTGGCTTTTTGAAGCAGAGATGTTGTCCTGCAGAACATCTTTTGAAGAACGCACCTATATGAGTCTGATTGTTAAACGTCGCAATCTATGTGAGTAGGGTTCTCTCTAGTAAACTCATGAAAGGTCACGGAGTATGACGCATAAGCTCCACCCACGGGGAAGACCCACGGTAGCCACGTTTCGGTCAAGGCTTTATGTGAAGCTAGATTCGCAGAAAACTTGCAGTTCAAGGCCCAGTCCACTGTTCAAGTTGCTTACTAGTGTAGCATAGAGTTCTAGGTGGAAGTTCAACTTAACAGTCTCCACTGTAGTACCGGTATATAAAACAGTGTTTTGGAACCAAAGGCAAATTTTGTGTGCCTCTGGGATCTGGTGGGGGATTGCTGGAATTTTTGTCTATTTGGGCCTAGCCCAATAGCAGTTTCAGAAATTCCTAATAAATCCTAGTGGCCGACGCAGCCCATTCATGCAAGGCAAGAGGTGGAACTAAAGTTTAGTCCCACCTTGCTAGTTTAGAGGGAGTTGGACCTCTTTATAAGGGAGGCTCCTTCCCCACTTGTATGAGCATGAGAACAAGAGGGACATCCACGTGCGCTCCTCCTCCGCCGCACGACGCGCCGCAGGTTGCGGGAATGAGCCGAGCCGATGTAAATTTTTGCCACGCACTACGGGTATACGAAAGGGCACGCGAAAGCTGAAACGTTTTGCTGTAGTGGAGATTGAATACGAATGGCGCACCTCTTCGCATGCTGCCTGTTCGTTTCGTCTCCCTCGTTCTCTTCAGCTCCCAGCGCAGCCTCCCGCCTTCTTCTCTTGCGCCTATAAAAGGGAGGTCGCTCCTCCTAGAGAGACACCAGAATCTCTTCCTCCTCTCGCCACAAGTTCCTGAGCACTGCGCTGCTGCTATGTTCTTCCTCATCCCGGCTTGCGGCGTGCACCGCAGGTCGGGACAGTAGGCCTCCGAGACCGCACCTTTTGAGTCCTGTACGGGAGAAGGGTGATAAGGTTTTTGGGGAGCGCTCAGCGCGACTACTGGCTGCTTCATCACGGACGATCCGGTCGCCGACGACTTCTTTCCCGACGTCCACGACCTCCTCGACGACATGGCAGGCGAGGACACCGACCCCAAGTCCAGCGCTTCTGCTGCTGCTGTGCCGTACGTGTTCTTCTCCTTTCTGTTAGAAGTCCTCCTACAGTTCTTGGCTCTAGTTTGTGCTCTACGTATGTTAGGTTCTGTTTCGTATAAGCAACTTCATCTAGTGTCTGTTCTAGATGTGTTTAGCTCAAGTTCATATATGTAGACGATGTTTACCTTCTCTCTGTCAGACTGCATGACTTGCTTTATATTTGCTATTTTAGTCATGCTTTATCTAGTATTTTTGTTAATAAAAGCATTCGTTAAATTGCTCATATTTCCAACATCATGGTCCTCTTCTCCCCCACCTACATGATGCAGCCGTGTCCCCCACCATCGAAGCCAAGCCCCTACAGTGGCCTGGCAGCGGTGGTAGGAGAGCACACGCACGCCAACTAAGACCCGGCCTGCAAGACCATGCCCCTCCCCGACCATGTACTCCTGCTCTGTCAACGATGTTGACTACCAGAGAACAGTGTTGGCGGGCTGGGAGCTGACGACGACCATGTGCGCGGGGAGGGCTGCGGGCACCCGGGACGCGACGACCACTGCTGCAGCACCCCTCCTGCTCTTCCCAGAGCAGGTACCGGCGCGAGGAGTGCCCAGACCGCCGGCGCGAGGCTGGCTGTGCGACACTCCCCTCCCCCATCAGGCACCACACCAACGACGACGACTTGCTCCGCCTCCTCACCACCACCACCGTCGCGTCCCCCTGGCAGGTCAGGCCGTGCTGGAAGGCACCACACCGACAACGACGTCTTCCTCCGCCTCCTCACCACCACCACCGTCGTGTCAGCATCGTTAGATTGGGCGGGACCGTCGAGAAGACGGGGGCAGCGGCGTGCGGATGGGGGAGGGTGGTGCGACGGGCTGGAGCGGGAGCGGCGGCGGATCCGCAGCGGCGTGCGAGGGTGGGGCGGCGGCGGCGGTGGATCCGTTCGTGAGAAGGAGAGGATAGAGGAACTACGGCCGCTTCGCTCGGGACGCTTCGCTCGGGACAAAGGCGCAGTGCTTGGGCCCGAACGTTTTTTTCCACTTATGGACGGACTATTGAGGACTGCGGGTTGATTCTTAAAAAGGCCAGGGATCTTTTTGTAAAAGCATAGGTGAACCCGGAGACCCAATCCATGCTTTATTATTACTAGCAAAAGTAGCCCTATGCGTTCGGTTTATTCGGTTTACATGATTCGGTTTATACGATTTTTCGGTATGTACGGTATTAATACTTCGGTAAATACGGTATGAAATTAAAATACGGTTCGGTTTCGGTATATACCAAATTATTTCGGTATGGTTTCGGTATATACCATAAAAACCAAAGTTGACGCGAATTTGAAAATGACGTAATAATAATTTGCAAATTTATGACTCAAAACACATTCTATTTTACACAAATAGTATATGACTATATATATAAGTATATATGCATGCATTGATTCATCTGTTGATGGTTATGGACGTGCTTAGCATTTTAAAAAGAGAAAAATGACAATGTTACAAGAAAAATGTAGGTGCTTAGTAGTGAATTTGACGCATGTACAAGAAAAATGACAACTTGTACGGTTGTTCATCTCAAGAAATATAAATTTATCTTTTACTTCGGTTTATTCGGTTAACCATTCGGTTTTTTCGGTATATACCATAAAAAGCAAAGTTCAAATCGGTATGAAAAGTTCATACCATACCGAAACCAGAAACCATAAAAACAAAAAAATCAGTTCGGTTCGGTTTATTTTCGGTATGGTTTTTCGGTTCGGTTTTAAAATGCACAGAGTGAAGCAAAAGGGCCCGTGCGTTGCAACGGAAGAAACAAATCCTTGCTCGTCCTAGTCTATGATTCCACTTCTCTTAAAATAAAATTAGAAAGAAAATGGCTGGAACTAAAAATCACTACAGAACCAACGGGAATATACTAAACTGCATTTGACATACTACCATAGAATATTTCATCATTATGCATAAACTTCGGGATGATGAATTTGTCAAAATGTAAAGGTGATGACGAGAATATCAGGTGAGCGTGGGAATTACTAAAATAAAACAAAGTGTAAAAATCATCCCAGCTTTTAGTAACATAATGAGTGGAACATATTATTACTGAAATTTCTGTGGAGATCAAAAAAAGCAATCCGCTTTAGTGCCAACTTTCACTTTGCACAGTTTTTGAACTTGTAATGTAATGTAATCATGTACCCTGAAGGAATAGCTACAAAATCAGAAATAGCTAGCATGGACACGAAATCATCCTAATAGGTACATCTGATCGTGATTTGTGTTCCAGCTAAACAAAACCAGCCCTTAGCTAGACAATCTAGAAACACGAACCAGCGTTTGATCAGTTAGACTCAAATACACCATTCATCATAGCCCATTCTGCTACTGCCTGTGCTGCCGCTGTGCACGCTTCTACATTTCATGCACTGAAGAGCAATGAGTATGGCAGGGCGTCGGAAGGAATCATCTACAGGGACCTTTGTATCTTCCTTAGCACAGATTTCAATTCTGTAGCAGTGGAATTTGGTCCCAGTTGATGTAATAAGGTAGCACACGCCCTAGCGGCTTTCGGTGCGCATGAGCCAAGCTCTTTTGGCTTGAGGACGAACAGGACTTTGTATGTGTCTATGCACCTGGCGATCCAGCTAAGCTTGCAAGTTAATGGAATCACAGTGTTCCAGTTCAGAAAAAAACCTAGAAACACAATTATTCTATAAAGTTTTTCTTATCTCCCGTAGTTCACATGAAACAACACAATTGCACTGAATGGTGAAAATATAATCTACTAACAATGGAATCTGCAAAAGCTTCTTTTATACATCAAGAGTTGTCATTTAAAGGATAAAGATGACTCCTGGGTGGCTACAATATGACGAGGAAATGATTTGTACTATATATTTTTTATTTTGTAATGCAAATAAGAAAATATTCTAGTTTGTGACAGATACAAATATAGTTATTTTTTCACTTATTGCTTAGGCATTCGTAACATCCATTCATTCCAGGTACCTAATAACAGATTAGGTTACTTATATAAGTTAGACTAACACATCTAGCGAGTCATCAAACTGTTCATGAAAAAAATGCAAGAAGATTGACCTCTAATTGTTTGCAGGCTTTCATCATATATATGATTTAAAGTTACGTGTGCAGTAGTGAGATAGAAATGAAAGAGGTACCAACATACATTTTCATGAATATTAGTGAAGTGCAGAGTCCTGGATACCATTTCTTTCTCAATTAGCATGATTACCTGACAAGATCACAAATTGTGTTGCTGAAATTTCAGGACAACATTGAAAAGAGAGGGGATGCGAGAAGAGAACTGCCAAATAAAAAGCCAAAGAAGCTCATCTCATCGCCATATGCCACCTGTTTTTTGTCTTGGGAAGAATGGATGAAACAAACTAATACCAAGAATGAAATTTACCTTTGGCCATGATGGATTATTTTGATAACCTAGCACCATGAGACAGTATCATTTTGGAATAGATCTTTTGAATAGATCTTTCAACCAGTGGTTGGTTTGAACTACAAAACAAATGTTGACTTCCTCCGAATTTTGAAGTGAAAAGCAAACTTATTGTTTCAGGTACACCTAGCTAGCTAGCGCCTTGTTGCCGCAGTAGCAATCGCCACAGCTTCCTCCGTTGTGAACCGCTGATGCAACCTGTTGTAGAATTTTGTAAAACAAATTACCACTCGAACAACTCTGCAAGTAGCAAAATAATATTGTAAGTACTCAAAAGTACATTTTCTATGCATGTCTGATAGCTGCTGAAAATGGAATTGGAAGGGAAAAAAGGGCACTCTAATCTCCATGTTTTTCCCTCGAAGTCAGGTCAGTCTACACCTTAGCAACACAAATTCAGATCTGCTAGTATTGTTGTAGACATGTACGCAGCTGAAACACTGGGCAGTCTTTCAGGAATCTTTACAATAATGTCAAAGGGAAGGTAATTTAAGATGGCATCCAATTAGTTCAGTAGTGCTGAAAAATCTAATTAGTTCATGAAGAGAACAGAACTTTAAAGATAAGTACATGTATAGTTCAACATTAAGATGAGCAAGTGGAAACAAACTGGCACTTTGAACTGAATATTAACAGGGACAAAACTCTGACTGAACTTGTTCAACTTTTTTAGCAATTCCATGAATGCAAAACCAGGGCAACATTGTTCAAACAGTTTTGGTTAAAACATTTTTTTCAAACAGTCAATAATTTCAGCTTGTAAATCCCCAAAATTTCTCCAAAAAAAACATAATAAGTAAACATGAACATGCTCTTACTTGTGGTTCCAAAATCAAGAAATAAAGATTAGGAGCGTATTGGCCGCGTCTCTGTCGGGCATCGTGGCCTCGTATTGGATATCTTTGCTTCTGTACTTTCAATCTGCTGGGTGTCCAAGCGCTTACTGGATGTCGTTTGTGTGTGTATTTGAGCATCTAAAAAAAATAAGTCAATGGTCCATCATTTTTAAAGCAGAAGAACAATTATTCTATCGAAGAACATCAGCACATAATTCAACTTGATATCAACTCCACATGTCCTGGACACCAAATCCATTTTAAGTACACATAATTAAAAGCTGCAAATAGTTCTGTAGTTCTGCTAAAAAGCAAGTTGGAAACTATTATTAGCGAAATATTTCAGCACCTACTCAATGTTTATATCCAAAATTGAAGTATCTAGTTTGTTAGACAAAAAAATATGCAAGCAACATGATGAACAACTCTCCATAACTTAATTTTCCTAGATACATTGGACTGTACAACATGTTCAATTTTGAAAAGAAATTACACCAGGCCTGAATGCCTGATACACAAAAGAAAAACTTGAAAAAATTGAAGTTCAACTCCTCATAAGCATAACATCAAACATGTTGTGGGCGTAATATCCAGAGCAGAGGGGCACACATATTTGGGAAGAATGCAGTTGCCGATCCATGAGAGAGAGATAGAGACAAAGAGAAAGAGATAGATCCTGATGGAGAGGAGCAGCAACATCAGCCCGTGACCATCACTACAGGGAGAGAGATGAGATGCAGCTCCTGTGATTCAAGGCGATTGTGTAGGAGGCAATGGGCAGGGGGAGGCGAAGTGGTGCGTGGTTGTGGTGGAAAGCCTACCGGCGTAGGCAGGCGGGGCGAAGAGCTGGGCAGGTGGCTCCGCACGGCGGCGGCCGACGAGCAGGTGCTGAAGCGGGTGGCGGTGCTGAATGGATGGGAGCAGGTGGCGTATTGGAGGACGGGGTCACGGTTTTTTCTTTTCTTTTTGGACCGACCTGCCTAAACTGGAGCTCGGACTGGCCGCACCCATGGCAATTTGCCATGGCTGCCGGCGCTGCTCGCCGGACCACCGAGGTAGGAGACGCGCGAGTGGACAGCTAGGTGAGACGTGGCCGCGCGTGGGCAGTGCATCGGGAGGAGCAGGTGGTCTGCGGCGCGGCGAGGGGAGCTCGGGGCAATGGAGGACGATGAGGGGAGGGGGATGAAGAGGGCGGGCCTGAGCAGGCAACGAAGACATTGACGGTGCTCGGGGCGGAGTAGCACCCGGCGGCGAGCGGCTATGCGGCCTGAAATTTGGGATCGTGGGTGGCCGGTTGGGACAGGCGATGGCATTTGAAGAACAGGAAAACGAAGCGGTACGCTAACTTACGGATAACGGTGATCAGGATTGCGGGTTTATTTCCATAAAACTCAAGGGGGTTTCTGTAAATTTGTTAACGGTGAATCCGGAGACCCAATCCGTGCTTTATTATTAGGGAGAGATTATACTAGCAGAAATGCCCGTGCGTTGCAACGGGAAAGATAATTGACATGTTCATGAAAACATCCATAGCACAAGGCAACAATAACTAAACGGTGTCATCCGGTGCGGCAGGGAGGCGCACACTGAAAGCTAGCAAAAATGCATGTAAATCATACTCCCTCGGTTCCTAAATATAAGTGTTCCTAGAGATTTGAATATGGACAACGTACAGATGAATATAGACGTATTTTAGAGTATAGATTCACTCATTTTGCTGAGTAAACTGAAAAATAATTTATCATTCAAACAGCTTTGGATGAAGCAAACCTATAATGAAAGCACTCAAAAGTATGAAGGGCCATGAATGATGTCCAAACAACGGTTTAGTCCTCTTGAAATAAACTGTCCTAAATTCCAAACTTTCAAAAGAAAATCATTAAAGGACTGAAAAACATTGAAAGAAGTGGTCATGGATGCACAAGTCACATAAAAATCATAAGAGTGACGCTGCTAGCACACTGCACTTGAACAAAATGGGCATCACAAGGCAACATTCTTGAACACTATGAATTCCGGTTGGATCAAACTAACAACACAAAAATTAAAAACCATATAGTCACTACCATAGAAATCCAGACCAAATTGTGAAGCAGTAGTACAATGGCAAAAGTCCATGTTGAGAGTTACATCTTTTGTTATTCATAATCTGATCGCATAGAATCTAGTACTCATGTTGTAATTAATCGATGAGGTACATCTTTTGTTTCCGTTTTAAAAAAAAGTACTCGTGGTGTACGACGGCGTATCATAGAATTGATGAAGCACTGTCGCTGAATTCATACTCTCCTTTTTCAGAAAAACATATCAACATCTCCTACGCAATTGTACTGCAAAAAGAAGTCCAGAGAACCAGAGGATTTTATGATTTGTATTGAACATATTGTATATTGAGTAATTTGCAATAGAAAGCCAAAAGAGAATCTCATCTAGAAAATATTATAGAAGAAATAATAAATAGTCAGTTCAATTTGCAAGAATTTTAAAATACAGATCATATTCTATCTAGCTACCGTATAGGGAAGTACTAAGCAGCAGCCAGCCGGAGGAGTAGTAATCAGCGGCAACAACATAGAATCAGCGTCACGAAGGGATACCCAGGAAGCCATATATCATGCACGCGAGCACCACACAGACACACGCACGCGAGCCACGCAGCGGCAGGCAAACGCACGCAGGTGGAGCACACACGAACAAGCATGCAGAGCACGCGGTGAGCTGATGAACCCGGATGTTGGCGAATCAGGCCTGCCACCTCTTTCATGAAATTTCTCCATCCAGGTAATTCCTCTTGCTGCGCAACACCAGACACGCACGCACACCACGCCCGACACACTGGACACCCACACGACACCCAGCACGCAGACCACGCCCGAGACACATGCATACACGGACACGATGTTGGACACTGCATGCCGCTGGCCAGCTCGCGGGTGCACAAATGCATCGTACACCCCGCCGGCCCGAGAGAGCCGCTGCATGCCGCACACGCACAACCACTGTCGCCGCCAGATCCTTGCAACATATAGGGGGGAAAGGCTGAAAAGTGAGCGGAAGATGGAGAATACCTGATCCACCGCCGACGCCCTCAATCTTCGCTAATGAACTCGATGGGCGCTGTCCAGCGGAAGACGGAGATCCTCGACTCGTGGCTCCTGACGGCTCGTCTGCTGAAGGTGACGGCCTGGCCGATCCACCAGCGCTCTTGCTTGGCCTCTGTCTCTATTTCTCTCGACATCGATCTCGGTCTGATCTATTTATCTCTCTGTCTTTCTCTCGACTTTAGCACGGCGAGGCGGGCTCAAAAGCATGGATGCAGGCGTCATGACGCGCATACTGGCCAGAAGAGCGTCCGCGCAGCTGCCGCCCTATCCGTTCTCGCATCCGTTCGGGTCGCCGCGGTCGGGCCGCCACGGTCGGGCAGCCGCCGCATCACCTGAGCCGTCACGGCCGCAACTACGGTTTCGTGGTCTATCCTCTCAACCGTCGCTACAGAGCCGTCTCTCGATCTCGCTGGTTCATGGCGACTTGTAACCTTGCGAATCGCTGAAAATCGAAGGGATTAATTTAGATTTATAGTCCCATCTGGCTCTATCTGCTCCTCCTCCTTTGTCGCTGGATTCACCTCTTTCTTTCTTTTTCTCGAGGAAATATTTATTTATTACAGGGTTAGAGGAGGCCTTCAGGGATGCGGAGTTTGATTCCAATTGCTGATTGGCATCTCACGTACACGAAAACAAACACGGTCAAGGACATCCGGGCGTCTCAGGAAACTGCGTGCGGACGAGTTCACCCGAATTAGTACCACCTCGCTTATATTTTTTAAATTCAAAATGAGAGCGTAAACTTATCGGAAGTAACGTGCTTTATTATTATAATATTATTACTAGCACATATGCCCGTGCGTTGCAACGGGAAAAAATTGATGTGTCAGACTTTAAATTGCGACTTTAAATTGCGACTAGCCACAATGGGTAGTAACATAGAGTAGTAACATGGGCATGTTACTACATCTACAGTGGGAAGTAACATATATGTGATAACATGCAATACTTTATTTATTATGCTATAGACTCATCTTGCCTTGATATGTGTGATGTTACAGTAACTAGCTAAATTACTAGAACCACCTCTCTCTTCATTAACTCATTGCCACATAGACAAATTTGCTGAGTTGAACTTGAAGTTACTGCTGAAGTTACTCCCACTGTGGCTAGTCAACATGTCTGTATTAAATTAAACTTGGTTAAAATCCCCAAAACACTTTATTGAAATCCCTCTTATTTCTCCGATCCCAAAGAAATAGTACTAAATCCCTTCTTCCTCTTTTTTTTTCATCAAGTTTCGTTTAGTTTTTTTCTAGACAATCAAGTTTCGTTTAGTTGGAAAAAGAAAATAAAAGTAAGAGCATCTCCCACGTACAGGGAGATCGATCCCATGTCGTCCAGTCGTGACGACAGTCGGGCTGACTTTGTGCGCGCACGTAGGCCCACCTTGGGCGCCAGAAAGGCCCGGGCGATAGCGAGCAGGGCGAGGATGTACGAGAGACGGAGCGAGCGGAAAAAGCAGCGAGGGCGCGCAGCTGCATTGCCTCCGTTGTGCGCCGCGGCTGGAGAGTAGGACGGGGGGTAAAAAAACGAAACCTTTTTTCGGACTAACTAAAGTAGGGACAGCTAATAAAAGGCCCGTCATAAAAGAATCAATAGCGTAAGCGAGCCTAGCGTGCGACGTATCAAATTTTATTAGTACCACCTCGAGTATATGCTTTAAATTCAAAGTGAAAGCGTAAACATACAAGAAGAAGCGTATTGTGACGATAAACCCACGGAGTCAATCCGTGCTTTATTATTATTATTATTATTAGAGAAAGATTAGGGAGAGATCTCCAATATCATGTGTATATTTGGATGTCTATATATTCATATAGACAATGGTCTAAAAAGACTCCCTCATATACACATTCAGTTTTGCATCAGAACGTCTATATACAGGGACCATGACAGGTGGGCCGTTGCTGGGGAGAGGAAGAAATCATGACTACAGCTGAGTTTAGACAACGCCTTCACATTGTCCAGACGTGGACATTGTCGAGGTCGATTTAGAGGATGTGTATATTTGAACGACCATATAGACAAGCTGTTGGACGCCTGTTTTGGGCTCACGTCGTGGAAAACGAGTATAGACATCCATATAGACAAACTATTGGAGATGCTCTTATTAGGGAAAGATTGAAGGCGAGCATTCATCTTTATTTTAGCCATTGAATATTGAGTAAAATGCATCATGCTATCTCTGTCCGGGTTTATTAGCCCCCCTTACATTTTGGGTTCAAGTTAGACCAAATATTTTGACTATAAATATATAAAGTATATGCTACATAAAATATAGTGTTGGATTTGTATTTGAAAGAGGTTTTCTATGCTATAGTTTTTGTGAATATACTTTAGATTTTATTAGTTAAATTAAATTAATGATCAAACTTTGGCTGAAAAATAAAAAAAAGGTCTAACAAACCCGGACGAAGGGAGCAAGTCCTAAAACGTGTGTCGGTTTAGTCATATGACTTTAAAACTGTAATTGTAGACCCTAAAACTATTGCAGGTTTGTTAGTCCTATAACTTTGAAACTGCAGTTTTGAATCTCAAAACTATGTAAGTTTGTCATTTCAGGTTCTCAGCTTGTATGCCCTCAGGAGCTTAGGTTTCACAAAACTCTACAATTTTACAAATGAATCAAAACAAATCTTAGGTTTCCTAGCCTTCGCCAGTGGGTTTTAAAAATACAAACTCTACAATGTACAACCGCTCGTCGGACAAGTTAATTTAGCTTTCACAGATCTGGCAGGCCGCTCACCAGAATGGTGCTTAGAGTAACTCTAGCCGCCGATCCCCTAGACAGCTATAGAGGAGTAAAATTTTGCTTTTAGTAAATAATGCCCCGCGCGTTGCTGCGAGAATTTATAATATTAAATTTCTCAAAAACTAAAGTAGAATATGTGTGAATAATACATCTCCACATTCTCATCATATATGAATTGTAGCGGTTTCGTGGTGGAGCTAGCATCCAAACAATGGTGTAGAGAGTCCCTAAGATTGATAATTTTGCTCATATTTCCTAAAAAAATATGTTGTCCTATAATGTGAATAGTACATATGTACTCAATTTTTTTGCAAACTAATGGATGTAAATTTGTAAGTCCACATGTAGCTTTGCCCATAAATGTACACCCACGTCGTATGTAGCTCTACCCATGTAGCGCATCTTGTAGTAAATGAAGAGTGGCTGGATGGCATAGCCTTGTGACCTTACGGCTTCGGTAATTTATTGCTTAAAAATAAATTGGTAATAAAGAAAGAGTTATAAACTATCCAAAAGATATACTTTTTATTCATGCGGATACATGCATTGGTGAATTGATAGCGTACAATTGAAGTTGATCAACCTAGTGACCACTTATTCTGATTTAAGCAATATTACACCTAATTCTAAGAAGAAAGCAGAGTAGTTCTTGAGATTCTTGCATGTGTGATTAACATTGTCCTGCATGGCATAAAAATGGCATTATTGCAATGGATAAACTTGTACAATCAGCCTACTGAGAAAAGAAATATTAGACTGAAGGACTAATAGGATGGCTTGGAGAATTTTCAACTCTATCCATCTTTGCGAATAATACAAATGGAAGTTTCCTTAAGGGAAGAAAGGTTCTTCAGGCAATTTGCCTTAGTGTATAGCTAATCTTGTTGAAGAAATACACTGCACGGAAGAATCCAGGGGAGCAAATTATTATGCTATCTACTACAGAAAGAAGTTGCATGCTTATCCAATGTATCTACTTAAATTCTGATATGGGAGTTTCATTTGAACAGCAAGAGATGAGTTTGAATAGCAACATACCGTAAGAAACAACAAAGCATTGTTGGCCCTTGCCGATAAAACCTCGAGAACCTTTCGAGTTAGAGGATAACCTGACAAATTCAAGCCATAAGAGCAACTCCAATGGGTCGACCCATTTCGTTTGCCGCCGTTCGTTTGGGTCGTCGCGGATAGAAAAATCGGCCCAACGCGCCGACCCAAACGGACGCACGTCCGTTTTTCGTCCGCGGGCGACCCATTCCTGGCCCATTTTTTAGCCGGATTTGCGTCGGCGTGGACACGCGATGGACGCGCGCGCTCGCCCTCCCCTCCCCCGGGGCCCGCTGGTGTGTGTCACATCGCCCTCCCTAATCCAACAGCAACCCTCGCCCTCCTCCTTCGTCGCCGACGCCGCCGCCCATTTTTTTGCCGGCGAGTGTGCAAGCTGTCGGGGCCTCCACATCCGCCCAGCTAGGCCGCCCACTCCCACGTCGCCCGCCGCCGCCGTCTTGCCGCCGGGAACCGACTGGTTCCCAACCCCCGCGCCCCCACCACATAGCCGCCCCCGACCAAGAAGCCGCTGATGACCCACAAGTATAGGGGATTTATCATAGTCCTTTCGATAAGTAAGAGTGTCGAACCCAACGAGGAGCAGAAGGAAATGAAAAGCGGTTTTCAGTAAGGTATTCTCTGCAAGCACTGAAATTGTTGGTAATAGATAGTTTTGTGATAAGATAAATTGTAATGGGTAACAAGCAATGAAAGTAAATAAGGTGCAGCAAGGTGGCCCAATCCTTTTTGTAGCAAAGGACAAGTCTGGACAATTTCTTATAATGAGAAAAGCGCTCCTGAGGACACATGAGAATTATTATCAAGCTAGTTTCATCACGCTCATATGATTCGCGTTCGGTACTTTGATAATTTGATATGTGGGTGGACCGGTGCTTGGGCACTGCCCTTACTTGGACAAGCATCCCACTTATGATTAACCCCTATTGCAAGCATCCACAACTACAAAATAAGTATTAAGGTAAACCTAACCATAGCATGAAACATATGGATCCAAATCAGCCCCTTACGAAGCAACGCATAAACTAGGGTTTAAGCTTCTGTCACTCTAGCAACCCATCATCTACTTATTACTTCCCAATGCCTTCCTCTAGGCCTAAATAATGGTGAAGTGGCATGTAGTCGATGTTCACATAACACCACTAGAGTAGAGACAACATACATCTCATCAAAATATCGAACAAATACCAAATTCACATGACTACTAATAGCAAGACTTCACCCATGTCCTCAGGAACAAACATAACTACTCACAAAGCATATTCATGTTCATAATGAGAGGGGTATTAATATGCATTAAGGATCTGAACATATGATCTTCCACCAAGTAACCAATTAGCATCAACTACAAGGAGTAATCAACACTACTAGCAACCCATATGTACCAATCTGTGGTTTTGATACAAGATTGGATACAAGAGATGAACTAGGGTTTGGAGAGGAGATGGTGCTAGTGAAGATGTTGATCGAGATTGACCCCCTCCAAATGAGAGGATCGTTGGTGATGATGATGGTGATGATTTCCCCCACCCGAAGGGAAGTGTCCCCGGCAGAACAACTCTGCCGGAGCCCTAGATTGGTTCCGCCTCGTGGCGGCGGAGTTTCGTCTCGTGAGCTTCCTTATGATTTTTTTCAGGACAAAAGACCTCATATAGGAGAAGATGGGCACCGGAGGGCCACCAGGGGGCCCAGGAGACAGGGGCGCGCCCTATAGGTGGGGGGGGGGGGGCACCCTCCTGGCCAGGGTGTGGCCCTCCTGAGGTACTTTCTTTGCTCAATAATTCTTACTAATACCAAAAATGACTTTCATGGAGTTGCGGGACTTTTGGAGCTGTGCAGAATAGGTTTCCAATGTTTGCTCCTTTTCGAGCCAGAATCCCGGCTGTCAGCATTCCCCCTCTTCATGGTAAACCTTGCAAAATAAGAGAGAATAGACATAAGTATTGTGACATAAAGTGTAATAACATCCCATAATGCAATAAATATTGATATAAAAGCATGATGCAAAATGGACGTATCAACTCCCCCAAGCTTAGACCTCGCTTGTCCTCAAGCGGAAGCCGAAATCAAAAAATATGACCACATGTTTAGAGATAGAGGTGTCGATAAAAAATAAAATACGGACATGAGGGCATCATGATCATTCTTATAACAACAATATATATAGATTTTGTCATATGATTTCTTATGCTCAAGTAACAATCTATTCACAATGTCAAATATGGAACATAAAATTCATTGGGAACTAACAAACTATAATCTCAGTCAATGAAGCAATTGCAATTTATCATAATATCAGAAAGAGTCAAGAATAGAGCTTTTCAGCAAGTCCACATACTCAACTATCATATAGTCTTCTACAATTGCTAACACTCACGCAATACTTATGATTATGGAGTTTTAATCAGACACTGAGAAAGATAGGGGCTTATAATGTTGCCTCCCAACATTTCACGTCAAGGGTAATGTCAACAATAATAGTTCATGCTAACGAACATCCAATTGGATATAAATATCAGGATCTTTCCAACACGAGGTGCTTGCCAAAGGATAAAATGAAAAAGGGAAAGGTGGAGATCACCTTGACTCTTGCATTAAGTAAAGACATAAAGTAAAAGATAGGCCCTTCGCAGAGGGAAGCAGAGGTTGTCATGCGCTTTTAGGGTTGGATAGACAAAATCTTAATGTGAAAGAACGTCACTTTATATTGCCACTTGTGTATGGACCTTTATTATGCAGTCCGTCGCTTTTATTGCTTCCATAACAAGATCATATAAAGTTTATTTTCTCTGCACTAATAAGTCATGCATATTTAAAGAGCAATTTTTATTGCTTGCACCGATGACAACTTACTTGAAGGATCTTACTCAATCCATAGGTAGATATGGTGGACTCTCATGGCAAAACTGGGTTTAAGGATATTTGGAAGCACAAGTAGTATCTCTACTTGGTGCTAGGAATTTGGCTAGCATGAGGGGGAAAGGCAAGCTCAACATGTTAAGAGATCCATGACAATATACTTTAACTGGAATGCGAGAAAACATAAACCATTACGTTGTCTTCCTTGTCCAACGTTAACTCTTTAGCATGTCATACTTTAATGAGTGCTCACAATCATAAAAGATGTCCAAGATAGTATATTTATATGTGAAAACCCCTCTCTCCTTATTACTTCCTATTAATTGCAACGATGACCAAAACTATGTTTATCAACTCTCAACAACTTTTAAGCCTCATATTTTCTATGTGTGAAGTCATCACTATCCATGAACTTTTTTATTCTTTTTATTCTTTCTATTTTTTTCAAGATCATAGCAAGATAGCAAAGCCCTTTGACTCAACACTAATCTTTATTATAGATAACTCACGGACTCGATTACATAGTGATCAGAAAGCAAAACTCAAAACTAATTCATACCAAGACTTCAATCTACTAGATCAAAATATTACTAAAAGGATCGAACTAAGTAAAACGGTAAAGATAGGAGTGTGATGGTGATACGATACCGGGGCACCTCCCCCAAGCTTGGAAGTTGCCAAGGGGAGTGCCCATACCCATGTGATTATGACTTCGGAGGTGGTGAGGTAGGAGTCACTACTAGGAAAAGGGCTATAGATGATATGGACACTAATGGCGCACCAGACATGTGGTGCACCACTACTATATAGCAGTGGCGCACCATGTGTTGGTGCGCCATTAGTGTGATAGACACTAATGGCGCACCACACCCATGGTGCGCCACTAGTAACAAATGTTTTTTCCAAAAATACTAATGGTGCACCAGGGCACAGTGCACCATTACTAGTTTTAACTAGTAATGGTGCACCATGGCACAGTGCGCCATTACTAGTTTTAACTAGTAATGGTGCACCAGCCACCCTGTGCGCCACTACTATTTTTATTTTTTTGCAAAACTACTAATGGCGCACCACTAGCTGGTGCGCCATTAGTAACCAGGGTTACTAATGGCGCATTTGTAGGTGGTGCGCCATTAGTAACCTGAGACCAGCTAGATATTTTGGAGAGCCACCTACACACTCACTTTCCCCACTTCATTCTCTCCACCTCCTCCTCCAAGCTTGTCTCGTCTGCCTCCTCCTCCTCACCTCATTTGCACCATAGATTCATCCAAATTAAGTGGTTAAATTACCTTTTTTCATAGGTAAGTAAGGGGAAAGATTTCTTTATGTTGTAGATCTACTTTTTTCTCCCTCCAACAACGTGCACATGCACTTTTTATGGCCTAGGTAGATCTATGTATGTTTGTGGTGTTGCATATATGTTTGTGTTTGCAGGTACCGGTATTTGAAATGTGATAGTTGCCAATATTTTGCCGGAATGTTGATTCATTTCCGTTTCAGCGAGAATTTTGGCACTATGCATTCTTTTTGGTCCTATTTTTAGGCAAAGTCATGCCAAATTTTTTCTTGGTTCTAAAATATCGTTTTGCTCTATCCCGCAGGCGACCATGGTCCGCACGATGACCGAAGGCATCGTGAATAGGTTTTTGAGCTCCGCAAAGGCCAAGATGCTTCAAAAGAACGAGACGGAGATAAGATGTCCATGTCGAAGATGCAAGCTGAGGAGCCTTATGGACCCGGATTCCGTACAGGTACGGGACCACCTGCTCTTGCATGGTTTCATGGATGGCTATCGGTGGCAAGGTGATGAAGATGATTATGAAGTTGTCCATGGGGGCTGGGCAAGAAATGAGGAAGGTTAACAAGACAAGCGCGGCGAGGGCGGGCGAGAAGACGAAGAATCTCCAGGACATGATCATGAAGTAGATGCAGTACACAATCATCATGTAGAAGATTCCGGACATGATGATGAGGAAGATGCTGGAGCAGACGAAGGGCATGATCATGAAGATGAAGATGCCGGAGCAGACGAAGGGCATGATCATGAAGATGAAGATGCCGGAGCAGACGACGATGGACCATCGATGGGCTGGGTGCAGGACCCTCATATTCAAGAGCTGCTTCTCAAGCAGACGGGAACGCAAGAGCTGCCGCCCGAGAGAAAGCCAAGCTGGATCAACTGGAGATAGACGCGGTTACTCCATTGTATGAAGGATGCATGCCCGAGGATACCCGCCTGAAAGTAATGCTCATGGCTCTGGAGATGAAGGTAAAACACAAAATGACCAACGCATGCTTCGCAAAAACATGTCATTCTGGCACAAACGTCTTCCCAAGGGGAACAAGTGCCCGACCAGTTTCGAGGAGTCGAAGAAAATCATGTGTCCTCTGGATTTACCGCACATGAAATACCATGTGTGCATGAACAATTGCATCATTTATCGGGACGAGCACGCGGAGTCTACCATATGTCCGGTGTGCAGCATCACTCGATACAAGAAGAGGAAGAAAGCTCCTCGAAAAGTGGTGTGGTACTTTCTGATCACTCCTCGTCTGCAGCGGTATTTCGTGGACCCTAAGGTAGCAAAGCTCCTGCGTTGGCACGCGGATAGGGAGGAGAAGAAGCGAGAAGATGACGCAAATGATCCGGAGATAAATAAAAAAGACAAGATGCTGAGTCACCCTAAGGATGGGAGCCAGTGGCAAGCGTTGAACTCCGAACACCCAGAATTTGGGAAGGATCCAAGGAACATCGTGCTGGGCGCGAGCACCTATGGAGTCAATCCGTTTGGCAGCCATAGAATCAGACATAGCACCCGGCCTGTGTTTGTGTGGATGTATAACCTTACCCCCTGGTTGTGCATGAAGAGGAAGTACATTCACATGAGTATGCTAATTGAAGGGCCGAAACAACCAGGAAACGACATCAATCCGTATCTGGGGCTGCTGAAAGAGGAGCTAGACACGTTGTGGAAAACGCCAGCCAATACGTGGGACGCCGCAAAGAAAGAATATTTCCCTATGAGAGTCGCACTGCTCACAACGATGCAGGACTATCTTGGTCATGGATATGTCACGGGGCAGGTGGTCCACGGATTTTCTGGATGCGTCAGGTGCATGGATGACACAACGTATCGCCAGCTAGATAGAGATCCCGGGTCTTTGAAAACCGTGTTCATGGGACATCGAAGGTGGCTTCGCGATGATGACTCATGGAGGAAACACAAGGATCTGTTCGATAGTGAAACCGAACCCCGAAGACGCCCGTGTATGCGGAGCGGCGAGGAAATAGAAAAGCTGTTGAAAAATTGGAAAGATTGCCCACTGCCGAGAAAGAAGCAAAAGGCGCCAGAGCCGGGAAATAAGCGACAGGCGCCAGAGCCACTACTGAAGGTATGGAAAACGAGGTCTGTTTTCTAGGACTTGCCGTACTGGAAGATCCACTGTGTGCCTCACAACCTTGATGTCATGCATATCACGAAGAACGTGTGCGAGAGTCTGCTTGGTACCCTGCTCAACATGCCAGAGAGGACCAAAGATGGGCCGAAAGCAAGGGCATACTTGAAATCAATGGGCATCAGGGAGGAGCTTCACGCTAATGATGATGATGATGAGGCGAAGCAGGACACGGAAAGTCATCGCAAAGGCAAAAAGGCCAACAAGACCGAAAATGACTTCCCGCCCGTGTTGTCGGGGATATACCCCGCGGTATGACCCGGCCAGAGTCATAATCCGGCTGGGACTTGGTAAACCCATGCGGTGTTAAACCGGCAGACAGTTAAGATAGATGGCTAAGACAGACGGTAAACTGGCGAGTGTTAAACTGGCAGACAGTTAAGATAGATGGTAGCACTGGCAGGTGTTGAGTCAATCATAACCTGGCAGACCACGTTAAACCAGCAGACAATGTTAAACCGGCAGATGTTAAGAAGCCCAAGAGGGGAAGTCAAAATAGTTTAAGTCTTAGTCCGAGATGGACTCTACATGTAACCCGCCCCTTTAACTTATATAAGGAGGGGCAGGGCTCCCGAAAGAGGGACAAGCAAGAAACAATCTCTAGGGCTAGAGAAAACTAGAGGAGAGCCAGTTTACGGCGACTCCCTCGTGATGATAATGAGATCTAGCCTCAAACAGCTTGTAGGGTTGTTACCGGATGATGTTTCCCGGGGCCCGAAGCTGTCTAAACCCTTGTCTTGTGTTGCGTCTCTCAATTCCGCTCAACCCCTCTCAAGCTACCACATAGATGCGTTGGCCTCACGACTTAGTCCTCACACAAAGGACATCTGACGTGTTAATTCCACGACAGTTGGCGCCCACCGTGGGGCATGCACACGGTGGTGTTGAGTTCTTGGAGGGACCTCTCACGGGGATCGAGAGGTTTGCATTTTTTCCGGATGAGCCAGTTTGGAAGGATTTGCATCAACTTCAAGTTCATCAACCCATATTTAAGATCTATGAGGTTTGAGGTTAAAAGAAAATTAGGGTTACATGTGGATGAACGTGACCCGGCGATCCGTCGAATTCAGGAGGCAGATCGATATTCGTTACAGCGGCCACCATGCGAATCAAGACCAACATTGCTCTGGCGAACCGCCAGCATCCTGGAACATCGGAAGTATCAAAGAGGAGTTTTTAATTGCTCTGTGCGTGAGTAAAAGACCACCATGACCCAGGCGTGGATCGCCCAAGATCACTGAAACCCAAAGGTTAATTTTTTCGTGTGTCACGATGTCGGCCCGCCTGCGCTGCCCGCCTTCACCCCCGCTTCAAGTTGCCAGGGCTCTGCTACTACCGCATCCAAACCGGAGTTCCGCCTCTGTGAGGTCCCACCTGCGAGCCGCCACTTGAGGTTTGATAAAAGCAAGCGTGTTAAATCAATCGCCGTTCAATAGTACTACCACTAGTACTCTGAGTCAAGGTCAAAGCCATACAAAGGAGCCTCCTGGAGTAGTAATCAGACTAAAAACTCGTCAACACACCCAGGATAGTACGAGCCGCCCCGGCCAAACGGCCTCTGCAAACTGTTTCACGCGTGATCCGCCCTGCCCCGCGCAGCTGTTCTATGTTTCTGCCATGTTTTGACCCGGAGCGCTGCCTTGAGGACGCTCTCGCATGGTGCCTCTGCCTCCGACCGGCGTTGCTCTGGGCTAGTTCCCGCGTCGCCGTGCCCCGAGCGGCTGCCTCCGCTTCTCCGCCTGCCACCGCCGGTGTGGCTCTTCAAGTCGGCGCCTCGCCTGGCCGGTGCCCCCTCGTGCTAAGCCGCCCGTTCCCGAGTTGCCGCCGAGCTCGTCTCCACTCCGGTCAGGCTTACTCCGGCTGAGAGTCGCACCTGGACTCCGTCTCGCATTGACCGAGCCCCTCCACCGACGCGCCCCGGTTTTGCCGGCCTCGCCATCTGCTGCAGTCGCCCTCACCGGCGCGGCCTTGAGTCGCCGCCTTCGACGAGTCGCCGCCTTCGATGAACCGCCGTCCCAGGCCTCAGGCTGCCAG
Organism: Triticum dicoccoides; assembly: GCF_002162155.2. NCBI lineage: Eukaryota > Viridiplantae > Streptophyta > Magnoliopsida > Poales > Poaceae > Triticum > Triticum dicoccoides. The sequence continues at coordinate 700,589,995 of NC_041385.1, read as the reverse complement.
GGGCCTCCTGCCGTCGCAGCAAGCGCGCCAGCCAGCCCCGTTGCCTTGTTGCCAGAGCCATCGTCCAGGTCACCCCGGCCTCAAACCGCCGACGCCAAGTCGCCAAGATCATCGTCGCCTTCTTCCTCGTGATGCCCTGAATCACCATGCTGGGCGCCGGCCCGACAAACTAGAATCACCTTGCGCCACTTCAGCCGTGCTCTTCCACGAACCGCCGTCGCCGGTTCACCTCAGCTCGAGCCGTTGCCGGGTCACCACGGGCTCACCCCACTGCTTGTGGGTCGATCCGCCACCACAGGTTGCTGCCAAGAGACACTGCTCGTTTTGAAGCCATTTTGCGGAGCTCGGCCTTGTTCCGCTTTAAACCAGCCACTGCTCGTTTTGAACCTCTGCCGTCACCCCGACGGCCGGCCGTTTCTACGGCCTCACCTCCACCTCCAGCAGTCAGCTCCGTCCGTATGCTCAAGGAAAGAAGCATTAAACTGGCTGGGAAAAGGCAAAAGCTCTTGCACAAAAAGATAATTGATCCGGTCAGTTTGCGTAATCCATCTCGACCCGCCCCCGTTGTCTCTTGCCTGGAACCGGTGGTTTGTTTTCTGTCATAAAGGCCTATTGTCAAACAACACAACAAACCGAAGGACCAAAAGATACTCTTTTCCATAATGGAATCTGATATTTTGGAAACGGGAGGATGTACATACTGGAGAGACAACTCCATTAGTCTAAAGATGCCAGGAAGTTTCTAGTGCTCAAGTTAAATTGCTGCTGAGTTTCGGTGGATACAGAGAACATACTTGCTAAGGGTTTTATCAGCCTCACTTCTGCCTCCATCCACAAAAGCCAGAGGAGATGTATTTATCCACTATCAGCATTCGGATCATGCCAGGCGCTGCCTCCGTCATCGCGTCAAGCTGCTGTGGTTCAAACCGCCGCCCGCGACTTAGCTCTGAGTCTCCCAGCCTCACGTCAAAATGTTCAGCTGATTGCTATTGTGGGGTATCAAGATTTTTAAAAGGAACTGGTGTTAAAAAAGGAGCTACGGCAAATCTCTACGACCACTGATCATCCGAGTATTATGTATACACCCGATGGGCTATTGTACGACCTTGAGAAGAAGTAAGTATGTCTAGAGGGGGGGTGATTAGACTACTTGACCAATTAAAAATTATGCCTTTTCCCAATTTTAGACTTTGGCAGATTTTAGCAATCTTAACATAAGTCAAGCAATCTTCATACAATTCAAGCAAGCATGCAAAAGAGTATATGGGCAGCGGAAAGTAAAGCATGCAACTTGCAAGAATGTAAAGGGAAGGGTTTGGAGATTTCAAATGCAATTGGAGACACAGATGTTTTTGTCGTGGTTCCGATAGGTGGTGCTATCGTACATTCACGTTGATGGAGACTTCAACCCATGAAGGGTAACGGTTGCGCGAGTCCACGGAGGGCTCCACCCAAGAAGGGTCGACGAAGAAGCAACCTTGTCTATCCCACCATGGCCGTCGCCCACGAAGGACTTGCCTCACTAGCGGTAGATCTTCACGAAATAGGCGATCTCCTTGCCCTTACAAACTCCTTGGTTCAACTCCACAATCTTGTCGGAGGCTCCCAAGTGACACCTAGCAAATCTAGGAGACACCACTCTCCAAGAAGTAACAAATGGCGTGTTGGTGATGAACTCCTTGCTCTTGTGCTTCAAATGATAGTCTCCCCAACACTCAACTCTCTCTCATAGGATTTGGATCTGGTTGAAAGAAGATTTGAGTGGAAAGCAACTTGGGGAAGGCTAGAGATCAAGATTCATATAGTAGGAATGGAATATCTTGGCCTCAACACATGAGTAGGTAGTTCTTTCTCAGAAATGGTAAGTTGGAAGTGTAGGTTTGTTCTGATGGCTCTCTCCACGAATGAAGAGGAGGTGGAGGGGTATATATAGCCTCCACACAAAATCTAACCGTTACACACAATTTACCAATCTCGGTGGGACCGAATCAACAAACTCGGTCAGACCGATTCAGTAAACAATGTGACCGTTAGGATTTTCGGTGGGACCGAAATGCAACTCCGTGGGACCGATATGGTTAGGGTTAGGGCATAACATAATCTCGGTGAGACCGATTACACAAACTCGGTGAGACCGATTTTGGTAATAAGCTAACCAGAGAGTTGGTCAGGCAAACTCGGTGGGACCGATTTTGGTAATAAGTTAACCAAAGAGTTTGCATTGTAATCTCGGTAGTACCGATTGCTCAAACTCGGTGAGACCGATTTTGATAATGGACATACACAGAGAGATTACAATCCCATCTCGGTGAGACCGAGATCCCTATCGGTGAGACCGATTTGCCCAGGGTTTGTGGCAGTGGCTATGACATCTAAACTCGGTGGCGCCGGATAGAAAGAATCGGTGGGGCCGAGTTTGACTTTAGGTTTAGGTCATATGTGGATGTGGGAAAGTAGTTGAGGGCTTTGGAGCATATCACTAAGCACTATGGAGCAAGAAACTCATTAAGCAACACCTCATCCCTCCTTGATAGTATTGGCTTTTCCTATAGACTCAATGTGATCTTGGATCACTAAAACATAAAATGAAGAGTCTTGAGCTTGAAGCTTGAGCCAATCCTTTGTCCTTAGCATCTAGAAGGGGTTACACATCCTTTAGTCCATGCCACTCCATTGTTGAACTTGTCTGAAATATACTTGATAAAAGTGTTAGTCCAACAAGAGATATGTTGACATTAATTACCAAAACCACCTAGGGAGCACTTGTGCTTTCAGCTATACTATTGTTAGCTTATTGACGGATACTACATATGAATCTTTCGACGTCCGGACAAATCAGGTGATATCCATCTAAAATTAGTTTCTTGATATATATTGTTTTTATCAAGGGAAGAATTACTTTGGACCGTATATTTTGATACACAGGACAACTATTCATTATAAAACATGGTTTATACTATGGGTACGGAGCACGCGCTGGCAACGTCCTGCCCGGTGTTCGTCCGTGCCACATTACACGGTGAATGGATGCGTGCAAGACGCTGCCCTTACGGCCTGGTTTACATCAGCTTGCCGGGACCGTGCCTGCGTTTGACTCACCCGTTCGAACCGGTTTACAACGCGGAAGACAACTTGCTCGTCCGCACCGGCTTACCATGTTGCGGCCGACTCATCTGTCTGTGCCACCTCTGATGCTGCGGACGTATTTCTCGTCCGTCTCTTGCGACTTGGTCTACATAACCACGTCAGGCCGCACCTGTCTCCGTGACCTGTTTTATTGAGTATGAGCAAGTCACAGCTTGGGTAGCCCGATTTTCTTTCAAATTGGATGCAAATTATCATATACTATCAACTGCCGTCTGCACTAGATGGCTCAATGGGCAGGCGTACAAATCACCGCTACTACAGTTTGGTTAAAACAACCAGTTTGGAAGGAACCATTGGCCGAGTTGCTGACATGGCTTATACGGATCATTTATAACCCGCCGCAGTCACCTGAACCTTCTGTGGATTTACATCATGCTATCAACACCAATGACATACAACTGATACCAGTTTATATCGCAGTCAAATATGGGGAATCTCAAGCCAACTCCTCGAGTCACCCTAAGACTCGGAGGCTACGATGACATGATTCACCAAATCTTGCTAGTTTCAGCAAATTTAAGAACCCCATGACGATGGAGGTAAAGATAACCTGGTCCCGGAGGCTAATATTATATTTATGAAAGTTTAAAGGCCGTCAGAAAATTTCCGGCTTAGAAAGGATATGACAGTTACAAAATACCGGTTTAAAGAAGAAGTTTCGGGTCATCAGAAAGGATTTCGGTTTAAAATCCGGTTCAAGGGAAATCTGTTCTCCCACATAGCTATGACACTCTGAAATCCGTCTTAAGAATGTCTGGTTCCAAAAGAATTAACTTCTCGCAAGTTCGAGTTTAAAGGCCGTCAGAAAAATTCTGGCTGAAAATAAAGATTTCGGTTTAAGGTCCAGTTCAAGGGAAAGATGTCTCGCATAAAGCCCTGACCCTCTCAATATCCGGTTCAAAATCCCGGTTCAAGAAGAATTTATTTCTTGCAAAAAGTTAATGGTTGCCGAAGAGGACCTGTTACCATGATGCACGGTTCAAACTTGGGTATCCCGCCTTATTGGCTTATCATATTATTGGTTGCATGGGGGCTTCAGCTGACAAAGCGGAGTTCTGTCCATTAATCCGGCTATCACGCCATAACAAAGCTTGGGAGCTTCACACCCAAGGGGCCAAAGAGAGTCTTGTTTCTACGCACAGCTCAAACATAGGCACCCATTGAGCACAACTCACAAAGTTACTTGGGGGCTCTTTGTGCAATGCAGCAAAGAGTTTGAAAGGACCCTTGTAAATATGCTATCAAGCACGGCTTGGAAGCCTAGTGTATTCACCTAAAACCCTGGTGTCGGTGTCAAAACCGGCGGATCTTGGGTAGGGTGTCCCGAACTGTGCGTCTAGGCGGATGGTAACAGGAGACAAGGGACACGATGTTTTTACCCAGGTTCGGGCCCTCTCGATGGAGGTAAAACCCTACTCCTGCTTGATTAGTATTGATGATATGGGTAGTACAAGAGTAGATCTACCACGAGATCGGAGTGGCTAAACCCTAGAAGCTAGCCTATGGTATGATTGTTGTTCGTCCTATGGACTAAAACTCTCCGATTTATATAGACACCGGAGAGGGCTAGGGTTACACAGAGTCGGTTACAATGGGAGGAGATCTTCATATCGTATCGCCAAGCTTGCCTTCCACGCCAAGGAAAGTCCCATCCAGACATGGGACGGAGTCTTCAATCTTGTATCTTCATAGTCCGGGAGTCCGGCCAAAGGTCTTAGTCTGGCCATCCGGACACCCCCTAATCCAGGACTCCCTCAGTAGCCCCTGAACCAGGCTTCAATGACGACGAGTCCGGCACGCAAGTTGTCTTCGGCATTGCAAGGCGGGTTCTCCTGCAAATTTTCTGTATCCGTCGAATAGTGTCCGGCTTCTAGTGTGTGCTGTCCTCCTCGTCTTATGTGCCCCATAATGACCATCTTCCATGCGTTAAACGAATGCGAAAAGCCAGGGGGTTTTCTTTTTACTTACCCCCCGGTTGCATTAATGAGCCGCCCATAAAAGAGACAGGGATTTAGATCCAACTCGCACCATCTTCCCTCCGCGAGTCTTCATCAGAGCGCCTCTGACAGAGATCCATTCCAACATGGCCAGTCGATGCCGCTCCTCCTCTCGCTCCTCCAGCCCTCGGCCCGGAGATTGGGGGCGGTGCTCCATCCCGCATAGCGAGTTAGTAGTGCTTCAATCCAAGGGGCTTCTCCCCCCAGCATATATGGTCCCCGTTCGAGCCGGGATTGCTGCCTGTAGCGGCGGAGAGCAGGCGGAGGGCGTTCCCAATCCCTCTCAAGGAGAGAGGGTATGCCTAGTCCCTTATTTGATGAGAGGACTAGGATTTCCAATTCATTCATTTCTCCGAGGGTTGCTAGAGTTCTACGGCCTCCAGCTACATAACCTCACGCCCGCCTCCATTTTGCACATCGCGGGCTTCGTGGCCCACTGCGAGCTATTCTTGGGTGTTGAGGCCCATTTCGCGCTATGGAAGAGGTTGTTTTGCCTTGTGCCCCGTTCTCAGGAGGGGTCTATTTATCAGGTGGGCGGAGCCGAACTATGGCGCATCACCGGGACCGGATATCTATCCGGCACCCCAAAGAGGGCGTCCGAAGACTGGCCCTCGGAGTGGTTTTATATAGATGACGTCCCCCTGCCGGACCCTGTACGGATCGGACTCCCCGAGTTCAGTAATTCCCCGTTGAAGAAGCGCCTGAGTTGGCACCCACGGAACCCTCAGAGGGAAGCTGATAGGGACGTCCTGTACCTGATGAGCCGGATAAGGTTGTTGGCTCACTCCGGACTAACCATGATTAAGGTCATGGCCGTATGCATTACGCGAGGGGTGCAGCCGCTTCAATACAGAGGCCACCCCATGTGGGATTTCAACGGGGAGGATGACGCCACCCGGTGCGGTCGCAAGGGGCCAGATTCGGCCGCCACTTTAACGAGAATCTTATCCGCTTTGTACAAGGGGGAAGAGGAAGAATTCCTCCGTGTCAACCTAGAAGGCGGATTCTCTATGTACAATCCTCCTAGTTGGGTGAGCGGACACTTTCACTTGCCTATCCATTTGTGAAATTCCCGTAGTTGAGTACTTAGACTTAGTAATGTTCAAACGCAGGAGCTGCGCCAGGCTGTGAAGGAAATAAATAGCCCTGCTCCACAACCCAAGGACCCGGGACGGCCCCTCGATCCGGACTCCCAAGAAGATCCGGACTTATGCGTGGAGTTGATTGATGGAGTATTTCATCAATTGAGCGAGGATAACTCCTTAGTGGCCATCACGACCGACTATCTCGAACTACTTCCAGCCTCCAAGGTAACTAAGATCGAAGTCCCAGTATTCTAATGTTTTATCTTGCATGCCGTGTACTAACAACGTTTCGCAGGGTAAATCCTTGAGGCGGAAGGCCGAGCCCGCGGTGGGCAGCCAACAAGGGCCGCTGAAGCCAGGCGGGCCAAAAAGAAGTGCGGACCGGATCGAGATTCCGGCGCAACGGTATGGCGTGCGGATTTAACGCCTAGGGTTTATGCCCTTGAGTCTTACTAATGCTCATGATTTTCTTAGGAAGAAGAGAGCCCGCCGGACTATGTCCGCTGGCCAAGGTCCAAGGCCGGGTCCGGAAGCGGAGGCGGACACGGGACGCGCCTCGGGTGCTCCTCCGATAGAGGGCGCCGACGGGCTATTTGCCACCAATTCAGAGGTGGAGAGTTCCCTGAACCACAGGCGTCGCTGGACTATTCTTCGTGACGCGTGTTTTCCCCCCGAGGCGTTGGACGCCTTTAATACAGGAGATGCGTATCTCCGTGCTGCTCAAAATGGTCTAGCTAGAGCCACGGAGCAGTATGTGAAAGACATACAGGTGAGTAAAATTGAAGGTTATATATGTCAGTAGCCCCCGAGACTTGAAACAGTGAAGATAACTCTTTGAAGGATCATGTGCTATGCAGTGTATTACAAAGAAGAACACGCAGTTGTCCCAGGAGCTCGAAGAGTGCAAGGCTCAGCTCGAGGCCGCATTGGCCACTTCAGAGAATGTCAAGGGGACGCCCACAGGTAATATGTGCTTCGAAAGGTACTTCCGTTTTGAAATGCGGCAGGCGTGCAACCCTGGCGATAATAATGCAGATGAGGCCGGAGTAAATCCGTACCAGCAACAACTCCTACGCCAACTAAAGGCTGGCGAGAGCGTGCTGACGAGGGTGAGGCAAGAGAAGAACAAGCTTCAAGACGCCAATACCTAGCTAGACGAGGAACTGAAAGATGTTCGTATTCAGCTGTCTTCTGCCGTGAAGGAGAATCGGCGACTTCGATGCGGCATTTTTAGTAAGTGCTTGAACGAATCTTCGAAAAAAGAATTCGGCGAGGAAGTCGATTGACAGAGCTATGTCTGTAGGTCTACTGACGGGTCGTCCGGCGGAGGAAATGCCCGGTTCATCGGGAGACCTTCTTCCCGAGCTGTTGCAACTACACGAGCGAGTTCGGCAGGCAATGCAGAGCGTCATCCAGGCTATGTGGGCATCCCTCTCCGTGCCCGAAGGCCTTGAGGAGCTTGCCAAGAAGCTGGAAGAAGTGCGGCAGCGCTTTCGGTTGTGGAAGATATCGGCTTGCCGTCAAGGTGCCAGGGAGGCCTCGGCCATGGTGAAGACTCGGTACACGAAGGCTGACCCAAACCACATGGCCAAGGTCGGCCCTATAGGTCCGGACGGAAAGGAGATCCCGGTCAGCTTAGCATATGGCCAGGTGGAGCTGGCTGCAAAGTATTCCCAACAGGACTGTAAATTAGACCGCCTGTTGGATGGCATTAAAGAAGAATATGCCGAGTCGAATTGACTCTGTAAAAATGACATAAAAAATGTCTTCTAGCCGGATTGTAGATCGTTTGTCATTGCGGACCTTTTCGCTTCGACCTCTGGAACCTATAGTCCGGAGTGTGTCCGAATACCCTCTCGGTTATGTAAGAGCCGGGGCATGCATGGAGACAAGGCGTAGGGGTCATAAGTGCTTTAGCAGACAAGTGCCCAACTAGTTATGTTATATTACATGGTTAGTAAGAAACATGTTCCAGAGAGAATAGTTCCGTTAGGGGTTCCTTTCCCTGGGAGGCATGCCCTAAAGTGCATGTCCGAACTGCCGGAAAGAGCATAAAAGCATCTAGGGGCAAATGAATGAATACGAAAGATCATCTTTTAGTTCACCGACCGAATATTCCCTTAAGAACGCTAGCTTTCGGCTTCACCCAGTCTGAGGTACACATCCGGCTGACCCGGCAGTAACAATCGCAGAGGTGCTCCCTTTACCACCTAGCCGAACGAACGGGAACGTAGGCGTAAGCACAGGAGCCAGGCAACCCAGCTTGGCCAAAACTTAAGTCATATCGATGCATATAATGGTGTATAAAAGGTTCATGCGGAAGCATCACACATGTTTTGGGCATGAGGCCCGTTTTATATAAACTTCTTGGTAGAGAAGCCCCCAGTTATTATGGGCACAGGTAGCGCGTCGGATATGTGCGAATATTGCACATGCAAGCCCCTAAGGGCTTGTAAAAAAGGGGTAGGGAGAAGGAACAAAATCCCAGACTGCCAAAAATAAAAAAATAAAATAAAACAAAGGGACTAGGGAAGGAAACGAACACGGAGTCCGGCGCTAGGCGTAGAACCTTCGTAGGCGTGCTGCGTTCCATGGGTTCGGCTCGAGTCGGTTATCCGATGCGCTTCGCAGACGGTACACTCCGCCGGTCAGTACTTGGTCGATGATGAAGGGGCCCTCCCATTTGGGCTTTAATTTATCCTTTTTCTTGTCCGGCAGGCGTAGAACTAGTTCGCCAACGTTATAGGTTTTGGCCCGTACTTCTCTGCTTTGGTATCTTCGAGCCTGCTGTTGATAGAATGCGGAACAAGCCTTTGCCACGCCGCGCTCCTCTTCCAATGCGTCCAAGCTGTACTGCCGATCGAGCTCGGCTTCTCTTTCTTCGTACATGTGCACTCGAGGTGAGTCATGGATTATGTCGCATGGCAGTACTGCCTCTGTGCCGTATACCATAAAAAATGGTGTGAATCTGGTAGTGCGATTCGGCATGGTCCACAGCCCCCAGAGTACGGAGTCAAGCTCCTCTACCCAGTGCGTGTTAGATTCCTTGAGGGATCGCACTAGTCTGGGTTTGATGCCGCTCATAATGAGAACATTGGCCCGTTCGACTTGACCGTTAGTTTGAGGGTGATAGACTGAAGCATAGTCGAGCTTGATGCCCATGTTTTTGTACCAAAGTTTGACTTCATCGGCCGTGAAGTTTGTGCCGTTGTCGGTTATGATGCTGTGGGGGGCGCCGTAACGGTGTACGACCCTGGATATGAAGTCTATCACTGGTCCGGATTCGGCCGTCTTTACAGGCTTGGCTTCTATCCATTTTGTGAATTTGTCCACCATGACCAGTAGATATTTTTGCTTGTGGGTTCCTCCTTTAAGGGGTCCGACCATGTCAAGCCCCCAGACCGCGAAAGGCCAGGTAATGGGTATAGTTTGTAGGGCGGTAGGCGGCATGTGGCTTTGGTTGGCAAATAACTGGCAACCAACACATCGTTGCACTAAGTCCTGAGCGTTTGCCCGGGCCGTTGGCCAATAAAATCTAGTACGGAAGGCCTTGCTTACAAGGGCCCGGGCTGCGGCATGGTGCCCGCCGAGTCCGGCATGAATTTCAGCCAAAAGGTCTCGCCCTTCCTCTTCGGAGATACACCTTTGAAGGACTCCGGTTGTGCTTTTCTTGTAGAGCTCTCCCTCGTGGACTTTGTAGGCTTTAGATCGCCGCGCTATGCAGCGGGCCTCGTTTTGGTCCTCGGGAAGTTCCTGCCTAGTTAGGTAGGCTAGGAATGGTTCTGTCCAAGGGGCAATGACTGCCATTATTGCATGGGCTGACGGTGTTGTTTCGTTGGGGGAGCCCCCAACTGTGTCAGAATGTTCGGTGAGGGGTAGTGTAGTTGTGTCCGGGCTATTGTTTCCGGATTCTCCTTCCCATGATACAGATGGCTTGACCAGCCTTTCTAGGAAGATGTTGGGAGGGACGGCCTCGCGCTTGGCGCCAATGCGTGCCAGCATGTCTGCTGCTTGGTTATTTTCCCGGGCTATGTGATGAAATTCGAGCCCCTCAAACCGAGCTGACATCTTTAAGATGGCATTGCGGTAAGCTGCCATTTTCGGATCCTTGGCGTCGAAGTCTCCATTTATTTGGGATATTGCGAGATTTGAATACCCGCGGACCTCTAGGCGCTGAATGCCCATGGAGACTGCCATTCGGAGGCCATGTAAAAGGGCCTCGTATTCGGCTGCATTGTTGGAATCCGTGTACATTATCTGAAGTATGTATTGGACTGTGTCCCCTGTTGGGGACGTCAGAACGACGCCAGCCCCCAGGCCAGCCAACATTTTGGAGCCGCCGAAGTGCATGATCCAGTTGGAGTATGCGTCGTATTCTTTAGGGAGTTCGACTTCAGTCCATTCGGTGATGAAGTCGTCCAAAACCTGCGACTTAATAGCTCGCCTTGGCTTGTAGGTTATGTCGAACGGGAGGAGCTTGATGGCCCATTTGGCAATCCGGCCCGTTGCGTCGCGGTTGTTTATAATATCATTAAGGGGTACTTCGGATGCCACTGTTATGGAGCACTCTTGAAAGTAGTGTCGCAGCTTCTGGGATGCCATGAACACCGCGTATGCTATCTTTTGATAATGCGGGTACCGTGACTTGCATGGAGTTAGCACAGTGGACACGTAGTACACTGGTTTTTGGAGGGGGAACTTGTGTCCGTCCGCTTCTCGTTCAACGACGAGCACCGCGCTTACAACTTGATGGGTTGCCGCGATGTATAATAGCATTGGTTCGCCCGTGTTGGGCGCGACCAGGACCGGATTTGTTGCCAATATGGCTTTTATTTCTTCGAGTCCGGCCGTGGCGGCATCCGTCCACTCGAAGTGGTCGGTGCACCGCAGGAGGCAATAGAGGGGTAATGCCTTTTCTCCTAAGCGGGAGATAAAGCGGCTTAGAGCCGCCACGCATCCTGTCAGTTTTTGTATTTGTTTGAGGTCCTTTGGGGTATCCAATTGTGACAGAGCTCGGATCTTGGCTGGGTTTGCTTCAATTCCTCTACCGGATACGATGAAGCCCAAGAGCTTTCCCGCTGGTACGCCGAAAACACATTTTTCCGGGTTGAGCTTAATGTCATATGTTCGGAGATTGTCGAACGTGAGCCTCAAGTCGTCTACTAGAGTATCGACATGTTTTGTTTCGACGACCACGTCATCTACGTATGCTTCGACTGTTTTGCCAATCTGGTTGGCCAGACATGTCTGAATCATGCGCTGATATGTTGCGCCGGCGTTTTTGAGCCCGAAGGGCATCGTGTTGAAGCAGAATGGGCTGTATGGGGTGATGAATGCCGTTGCGGCTTGGTCTGACTCTGCCATCTTGATTTGATGGTAGCCAGAGTATGCATCAAGGAAACACAATGAGTCGTGTCCTGCGGTGGCGTCGATGATTTGATCAATTCGGGGGAGTGGGAAAGGGTCCTTTGGACTGGCCTTGTTTAGGTCTTTGAATAGACACATAGGCGCCAACATTTGTCCTTCTTTGGCACCATCACCAGGTTTGCTAGCTAGTCCAGATGTTTTATGTCTCTGATGAATCTGGCTTCCAGCAGTTTTGCTAGCTCCTCTCCCATGGCTTGTCTCTTGGGTTCGAAAAAACATCGTAGGGTCTTCTTGACGGGTTTAAACCCTTTTATGATGTTTAGGCTGTGCTCGGCCAGCCTGCGTGGGATTCTTGGCATATCCGAGGGGTGCCAGGCGAAAATGTCCCAATTTTCTCGCAAGAAGTCTCTGAGTGCGGCCTCTACATCGGGTTTTAATTGTGCCCCGATGGAGGCCGTTTTTGTAGGGTCCGTTGGATGGACTTGGAATTTGACTATTTCGTCCGCTGGTTTAAAAGAGGTGGACTTGGATCTCTTGTCTAGTATCACATCGTCCCTGTCCATCGTAGAGCGCAACACTGTTAGTTCCTCGGCCGCTAGGGCCTCAGATAATGCCTCCAGGGCCAGTGCGGCTATCTTGTTTTCAGCGCGGAGCACTATGTCCGGATCACTTGCGAGAGTGATGATTCCGTTGGGCCCGGGCATTTTGAGCTTCATGTACCCGTAATGGGGTATGGCTTGGAAAATTGTAAATGCTTCTCGCCCTAGCAGAGTGTGGTATCCGCTGCTGAAAGGGGCCACTTGAAACGTGACCTCCTCAGATCTGTAATTGTCCAGCGTGCCGAACACCACATCCAGTGTGATTTTTCCTGAACAGCATGCTTCCCGGCTTGGGATTATTCCCCTAAAAGTTGTGTCGCTTCGCTCAATGCGGCTCCAGTCAATTTCCATTTTTCGTAGGGTTTCCTCGTAGATGAGGTTGAGTCCGCTGCCGCCATCCATGAGTACCTTTGTAAGTTGGAAGCCATCCACTATCGGACTGAGGACCAATGCGGCTGGTGCTCGGGCTGTCCGGAATTTAGGTTCGTCACTGGCATTAAAGGTGATAGCCGTGTCACTCCATGGGTTTATTTTTGCTACTTGGTAGACTTCGGCAAGGTTGCGGAGCGTTCATTTCCTTGCATTGTTTGATGTGAAGGTCTCGAAGACTGTCGACACCATACTGGGGAGGTATTCTTCGAGTGCTGGAGTTAAAATCTCCTCGCCACTTCTGGCCACCTGTCGTAGTATCGAACATGCTCTGAGGCTGTGCGTTGGTGTGGCTTTCCCTAAATTATGAATTTTACAGGGTCCATTGAGCCATCCTTCCAGTACGGTCCCGTACCCTATAGAGGGTTTTTGTTTTTTGATGTTTGGCTCAGATGCCTAGCGATAATGCGCCCTTTTGTTTCGGACTCGTGTTATATTCGGGGCCGGATTGTCCCAGAATTTGTCTTCGGTTTTCCGAACGCTTTCAGTCGCACAGTACTTTCGTACTATGGATGTCAAGTCGGCGAATCGTGTAATTTCACGGCGACTTATGGCGTTGAGGATTCCGATGTCCGTGCAGTTGTTAAAGAAGAGTGTAATTGCTTCTTTCTCACGGCAGTCCTTTATCCTATTCATAACCAGGAGGAATCTAGCCCAGTAGTGGTGTACTGTTTCTCCGGACTCTTGCCGTATTATGGATAAATCCCGTATAGTTGGGTGGGCGGGTGGAATTAAATCCGGAACCCTGCCCGATGTAAGATTCAGGGGCCGAGCGGTTTCTGAATTCGGAAGATTTCTTTCTCGGATATTATTCAATGAATCGGGCCTGCTGCCTGACTTTAGGTTCAGGGTTTGGGCGACACCCTCCCCTCCGCGGGTATCTGGCTTGGAGGGATCGGGAATCCGGACGCATCTGGTCCTTAGGGTGGGCGAAGACTCGCCGCATTGTTCTTCCACTACTTCGACGTGGTGGGTAATCTGGCGAGAGTCAATTTCTCTCTGATCGAGTTTAAGCCCAATCTGGTCGTAATCAGTAGCGACTCCCAGGGCCGCGATGCGATCCAAGAGCTCGTTCAGGGAGAAGAGCTTCATCAGATCTAACTGCTCGGCAAGCTCCGAGCTGATGTGAAGATTGCTTTCGATGACCTAAGAGGTCATCATCGGCGCGACGGCCGGATAGATGGTCATCAAAAACCTGCCTAGCCGGAGAGTTTGGCCGACAGCCAAAGCTCCTTTAGCAACGACGCCTTCTTTAAAGACGGGATGCGACATCCTTCCTGATGGAGACGACACAGCGGAACTCTCAATGAAAGCACCAATGTCGGTGTCAAAACCGGCGGATCTCGAGTAGGGGGTCCCGAACGGTGCATCTAGCCAGATGGTAACAAGAGACAAGGGACACGATGTTTTTACCCAGGTTCGGGCCCTCCCGATGGAGGTAAAACCCTACTCCTGCTTGATTAATATTGATGATATGGGTAGTACAAGAGTAGATCTACCACGAGATCGGACTGGCTAAACCCTAGAAGCTAGCCTATGGTATGATTATTTTTCGTCCTATGGACTAAAACTCTCCAATTTATATAGACACCGGAGAGGGCTAGGGTTACACAGAGTCGGTTACAATGGGAGGAGATCTTCATATCGTATCGCCAAGCTTGCCTTCCACGCGAAGGAAAGTCCCATCTGGACACGGTACGGTGTCTTCAATCTTGTATCTTCATAGTCCGGGAGTCCGGCCAGAGGTCTTAGTCTGGCCATCTGGACACCCCCTAATCCAGGACTCCCTCACCTGGGTTAACCTGCCTTCATCTGTTGGGGAATGTAGTAATTTCAAAATTTTCCTACGCACACACAAGATCATGGTGATGGCATAGCAACGAGAGGGGAGAGTGTTCGTGCACGTACCCTCGTAGACCATAAGCGGAAGCGTTATGACAACGCGGTTGATATAGTTGTACGTCTTCACGATCCGACCGATCCAAGCACCGAACGTACGGCACCTCCGAGTTCAGCACACGTTCAGCTCGATGACGATCCCCGGGCTCCGATCCAGCAAAGCTTCGGGAATGAGTTCCATCAGCACGACGGCGTGGTGACGATGATGATGTTCTACCGGCGCAGGGCTTCGCCTAAACTCCGCGGCGATATGATCGAGGTGGAATATGGTGGAGGGGGGCACCGCACACGGCTAAGGAATGATCCGTAGATCAACTTGTGTGTCTATGGGGTGCCCCCTGCCCCCGTATATAAAGGAGGGAGGGGGGAGGCCGGCCGGCCCCTTGGGCGCGCCAAGGGAGGAGGAAACCTCCTCCTAGTTGGAGTAGGACTCCTCCTTTCCTACTCCTACTAGGAGGGGGAAGGAAGGGGGAGAGGGGGAAGGAAAGAGGGGGGGCGCCGCCCCCCTCCTAGTCCAATTCGGACCAGAGGGTGGAGGGGGCGCGCGACCCATGCTGGCCGCCCCTCTCTCCTTTTCCCTAAGGCCCATAAGGCCCAATACTCTCCCGGGGGGTTCCGGTAAGCCCCCCCGGCACTCCGGTTTTCTCCGAAATCGCCCGGAACACTTCCGGTGTCCGAATATAGTCGTCCAATATATCAATCTTTATGTCTCGACCATTTCGAGACTCCTCGTCATGTCCGTGATCACATCCGGGACTCCGAACAAACTTCGGTACATCAAAACTTATAAACTCATAATAAAACTGTCATCGTAATGTTACGCGTGCGGACCCTACGGGTTCGAGAACTATGTAGACATGACCTAGAACCATTCTCGGTCAATAACCAATAGCAGGACCTGGATGCCCATATTGGTTCCTACATATTCTACGAAGATCTTTATCGGTCAAACCGCATAACAACATACGTTGTTCCCTTTGTCATTGGTATGTTACTTGCCCGAGATTTGATCGTCGGTATCCAATACCTTGTTCAATCTCGTTACCGGCAAGTCTCTTTACTCGTTCTGTAACACAGCATCTTATAACTAACTGATTAGTTACAATGCTTGCAAGGCTTAGGTGATGAGTATTACCGAGAGGGCCCAGAGATACCTCTCCGCCAATCGGAGTGACAAAACCTAATCTCGAATTATGCCAACCCAACATGTACCTTCGGAAACACCTGTAGAGCACCTTTATAATCACCCAGTTACGTTGTGACGTTTGGTAGCACACAAAGTGTTCTTCCGGTAAACGGGAGTTGCACAATCTCATAGTTGCAAGAACTTTGTATAAGTCATGAAGAAAGCAATAGCAATATACTAAACGATCAAGTGCTAGGCTAACGGAATGGGTCATGTCAATCACATCATTATCCTAATGATGTGATCCCATTAATCAAATGACAACACATGTCTATGGTTAGGAAACATAACCATCTTTGATTAATGAGCTAGTCAAGTAGAGGCATACTAGTGACTTTATGTTTGTCTATGTATTCACACATGTATCATGTTTCCGGTTAATACAATTCTAGCATGAATAATAAACATTTATCATGATATGAGGAAATAAATAATAACTTTATTATTGCCTCTAGGGCATATTTCCTTCAGTCTGCCACTTGCACTAGAGTCAATAATCTAGATTACATAGTAATGATTCTAACACCCATGGAGTCTTGGTGCTGGTCATGTTTTGCTCGTGAGAGAGGTTTAGTCAACGGGTCTGCAACATTCAGATCCGTATGTATCTTGCAAATCTCTATGTCTCCCACTTGGACTTGGTCCCAAATGGAACTGAAGCGTCTCTTGATGTGCTTGGTCCTCTTGTGAAATCTGGATTCTTTTGCCAAGGCAATTGCACCAGTATTGTCACAGAAGATCTTCATTGGTCCCGATGCACTAGGTATGACACCTAGATCGGAAATGAACTCCTTCATCCAGACTCCTTCATTTGCTGCTTCCGAAGCAGCTATGTACTCCGCTTCACATGTAGATCCTGCTACGACGCTTTGTTTAGAACTGCACCAACTTACAGCTCCACCGTTTAATAAAAACACGTATCCGGTTTGCGATTTAGAATCGTCCAGATTAGCGTCAAAGCTTGCATCGATGTAACCGTTTACGACTAGCTCTTTGTCACCTCCATATACGAGAAACATATCCTTAGTCCTTTTCAGGTATTTCAGGATGTTCTTAACCGCTGTCCAGTGATCCACTCCTAGATTACTTTGGTACCTTCCTGCCAAGTTTATTGCTAAGCATACATCAGGTCTGGTACACAACATTGCATACATGATAGAGCCTATAGCTGAAGCATAGGGAACATTTTTCATTTTCTCTCTATCTTCTGCTGTGGTCGGGCATTGAGTTTGACTCAACTTCACACCTTGTAGCACAGGCAAGAATCCTTTCTTTGCCTGATCCATTTTGAACTTTTTCAAAATTTTGTCAAGGTATGTGCTTTGTGAAAGTCCTATTAAGCGTCTTGATCTATCTCTATAGATCTTGATGCCCAATATGTAAGCATCTTCACCGAGGTCTTTCATCGAAAAACTTTTATTCAAGTATCCTTTTATGCTATCCAGAAATTCTATATCATTTCCAATTAATAATATGTCATCTACATATAAAATTAGAAATGCTACAGAGCTCCCACTCACTTTCTTGTAAATACAGGCTTCTCCAAAAGTCTGTATAAAACCATATGCTTTGATCACACTATCAAAGCGTTTATTCCAACTCTGAGATGCTTGCACCAGTCCATAAATGGAACGCTGGAGCTTGCACACTTTATCAGCACCTTTTGGATCAACAAAACCTTCCGGCTGCATCATATACAACTCTTCTTCTAGAAATCCATTCAAGAATGCAGTCTTGACATCCATTTTCCAAATTTCATAATCATGAAATGCAGCCATAGCTAACATGATTCGGACGGACTTAAGCAACGCTACGGGTGAGAAAGTCTCATCGTAGTCAACCCCTTGAACTTGTCGAAAACCTTTTGCAACAAGTCGAGCTTTATAGACAGTTATATTACCATCAACGTCAGTCTTCTTCTTAAAGATCCATTTATTCTCAATGGCTTGCCGATCATCGGGCAAGTCAACCAAAGTCCATACTTTGTTTTCATACATGGATCCCATCTCAGATTTCATGGCTTCTAGCCATTTGCAGAATCCGGGCTCATCATCGCTTCCTCATAGTTCGTAGGTTCATCATGGTCAAGTAACATGACTTCCAGAATAGGATTACCGTACCACTCTGGTGCGGATCTTACTCTGGTAGACCTACGAGGTTCAGTAGAAACTTGATCTGAAGTTTCATGATCATTATCATTAGCTTCCTCACTAATTGGTGTAGTTGTCACAGGAACCGGTTCTCGTGATGAACTACTTTCCAATAAGGGAGTAGATACAGTTATCTCATCAAGTTCTAGTTTCCTCCCACTCACTTCTTTCGAGAGAAACTCCTTCTCTAGAAAGGATCCATTCTTAGCAACGAATGTCTTGCCTTCGGATCTGTGATAGAAGGTGTACCCAATAGTCTCTTTTGGGTATCCTATGAAGACACATTTCTCCGATTTAGGTTCGAGCTTATCTGGTTGAAGTTTCTTCACATAAGCATCGCAGCCCCAAACTTTAAGAAACGACAACTTTGGTTTCTTGCCAAACCATAATTCATAAGGCGTCGTCTCAACGGATTTTGATGGTGCCCTATTTAACGTGAATGCGGCCGTCTCTAAAGCATAACCCCAAAATGATAGCGGTAAATCAGTAAGAGACATCATAGATCGCACCATATCAAGTAAAGTACGATTACGACGTTCGGACACACCATTTCGTTGTGGTGTTCCAGGTGGCGTGAGTTGCGAAACTATTCCACAGTGTTTCAAGTGTAGGCCAAACTCATAACTCAAATACTCTCCTCCACGATCAGATCGTAGAAACTTTATTTTCTTGTTACAATGATTTTCCACTTCACTCTGAAATTCTTTGAACTTTTCAAATGTTTCAGACTTGTGTTTCATCAAGTAGATATACCCATATCTGCTCAAATCATCTGTGAAGGTGAGAAAATAACGATACCCGCCGCGAGCCTCAACATTCATTGGGCCACAAACATCAGTATGTATGATTTCCAACAAATCAGTTGCTCGCTCCATAGTTCTGGAGAACGGCGCTTTAGTCATCTTGCCCATAAGGCACGGTTCACAAGTACCAAGTGATTCATAATCAAGTGATTCCAAAAGTCCATCAGTATGGAGTTTCTTCATGCGCTTTACACTGATATGACCCAAACGGCAGTGCCACAAATAAGTTGCACTATCATTATTAACTCTGCATCTTTTGGTTTCAACACTATGAATATGTGTATCACTACTATCGAGATTTAATAAAAATAGACCAATCTTCAAGGGTGCATGACCATAAAAGATATTACTCATATAAATAGAACAACCATTATTCTCTGATTTAAATGAATAACCGTCTCGCATCAAACAAGATCCAGATATAATGTTCATGCTCAACGCTGGCACCAAATAACAATTATTCAGGTCTAAAACTAATCCCGAAGGTAGATGTAGAGGTAGCGTGCCGACCGCGATCACATCGACTTTGGAACCGTTTCCCACGCGCATCGTCACCTCGTCCTTGGCCAGTGCTCGCTTATTCCGTAGTCCCTATTTCGAGTTGCAAATATTAGCAACAGAACCAGTATCAAATACCCAGGTGCTACTACGAGCTCTAGTTAGGTACACATCAATAACATGTATATCACATATACCTTTGTTCACTTTGCCATCCTTCTTATCCGCCAAATACTTGGGGCAGTTCCGCTTCCACTGACCAGTCTGCTTGCAGTAGAAGCACTCAGTTTCAGGCTTAGGTCCAGACTTGGGTTTCTTCTCTTGAGCAGCAACTTGCTTGCTGTTCTTCTTGAAGTTCCCCTTCTTCTTCCCTTTGCCCTTTTTCTTGAAACTAGTGGTCTTGTTGACCATCAACACTTGATGCTCCTTCTTGATTTCTACCTCCGCAGCTTTTAGCATTGCGAAGAGCTCGGGAATAGTCTTGTTCATCCCTTGCATATTATAGTTCATCACAAAGCTCTTGTAGCTTGGTGGCAGTGATTGGAGAATTCTGTCAATGACGCTATCATCCGGAAGATTAACTCCCAGTTGAATCAAGTGATTATTATACCCAAACAATTTTGAGTATATGCTCACTAACAGAACTATTCTCCTCCATCTTGCAGCTGTAGAACTTATTGGAGACTTCATATCTCTCAATCCGGGCATTTGCTTGAAATATTAACTTCAACTCCTGGAACATCTCATATGCTCCATGACGTTCAAAACGTCGTTGAAGACCCAGTTCTAAGCCGTAAAGCATGGCACACTGAACTATAGAGTAGTCATCAGCTTTGCTCTGCCAGACGTTCTTAACGTCGTCAGTTGCATCAGCAGCAGGCCTGCCACCCAGCGGTGCTTCCAGGACGTAACTTTTCTGTGCAGCAATGAGGATAATCCTCAGGTTACGGACCCAGTCCGTGTAATTGCTACCATCATCTTTCAACTTTGCTTTCTCAAGGAACACATTAAAATTCAACGGAACAACAGCACGAGCCATCTATCTACAAACAAACATAGACAAGCAAAATACTATCAGGTACTAAGTTCATGATAAATTTAGGTTCAATTAATCATATTACTTAAGAACTCCCACTTAGACAGACATCTCTCTAGTCATCTAAGTGATCACGTGATCCAAATCAACTAAACCATAACCGATCATCACGTGAGATGGAGTAGTTTTCAATGGTGAACATCACTATGTTGATCATATCTACTATATGATTCATGCTCGACCTTTCGGTCTCTGTGTTCCGAGGCCATATCTGCATATGCTAGGCTCATCAAGTTTAACCTGAGTATTCCGCGTGTGCAAAACTGTCTTGCAACCGTTGTAGATGGACGTAGAGCTTATCACACCCGATCATCACGTGGTGTCTGGGCGCGACGAACTTTGGCAATGGTGCATACTCAGTGAGAACACTTCTAGATAATTTTAGTGAGAGATCATCTTAAAATGCTATCGTCAATCAAAGCAAGATAAGATGCATAAAGGATAAACATCACATGCAATCAATATAAGTGATATGATATGGCCATCATCATCTTGTGCTTGTGATCTCCATCTTCGAAGCACCGTCGTGATCACCATCGTCACCGCCGCGACACCTTGATCTCCATCGTAGCATCGTTGTCGTTACGCCATCTATTGCTTCTACGGCTATCGCTACCGCTTAGTGATAAAGTAAAGCAATTACAGGGCGTTTGCATTTCATACAATAAAGCGACAACCATATGGCTCCTGCCAGTTGCCGATAACTTCGGTTTCAAAACATGATCATCTCATACAATAAAATATAGCATCACGTCTTGACCATATCACATCACAACATGCCCTGCAAAAACAAGTTAGACGTCCTCTACTTTGTTGTTGCAAATTTTACGTGGCTGCTACGGGCTTTAGCAAGAACCGTTCTTAACTACGCATAAAAACCACAACGATAGTTCGTCAAGTTGGTGCTGTTTTAACCTTCGCAAGGACCGGGCGTAGCCACACTCGATTCAGCTAAAGTGAGAGAGATAGACACCCGCCAGCCACCTTTAAGCATGAGTGCTTGCAACGGTGAAACCAGTCTCGTGTAAGCGTACGCGTAATGTCGGTCCGGGCCGCTTCATCTCACAATACCGCCGAACCAAAGTATGACATGCTGGTAAGCAGTATGACTTGTATTGCCCACAACTCACTTGTGTTCTACTCGTGCATATAACATCAACGCATAAAACCTGGCTCATATGCCACTGTTGGGGAACGTAGTAAGTTCAAAATTTTCCTACGCACACACAAGATCATGGTGATGGCATATCAATGAGAGGGGAGAGTGTTCGTCCACATACCCTCGTAGACCGTAAGCGGAAGCGTTATGACAACGCGGTTGATGTAGTCGTATGTCTTCACGATCCGACCGATCCAAGCACCGAACGTACGGCACCTCCGAGTTCAGCACACGTTCAGCTCGATGACGATCCCCGGGCTCCGATCCAGCAAAGCTTCGGGGATGAGTTCCGTCAGCACGACGGCGTGGTGACGATGATGATGTTATACCGGCGCAGGGCTTCGCGTAAACTCCGCGACGATATGATCGAGGTGGAATATGGTGGAGGGGGGCACCGCACACAGCTAAGGAATGATCCGTAGATCAACTTGTGTGTCTATGGGGTGCCCCCTGCCCCCGTATATAAAGGAGGGAGGGGGGAGGCCGGCCGGCCCCTTGGGCGCGCCAAGGGAGGAGGAATCCTCCTCCTAGTAGGAGTAGGACTCCTCCTTTCCTACTCCTACTAGGAGGGGGAAGGAAGGGGGAGAGGGGGAAGGAAAGAGGGGGGGCGCCGCCCCCCCTCCTAGTCCAATTTGGACCAAAGGGTGGAGGGGGCGCGCGGCCCATGCTGGACACCCCTCTCTCCTTTCCCCTAAGGCCCATAAGGCCCAATACTCTCCCGGGGGGTTCCGGTAACCCCCCCGGCACTCCGGTTTTCTCCGAAATCACCCGGAATACTTCCGGTGTCCGAATATAGTCATCCAATATATCAATCTTTATGTCTCGACCATTTCGAGACTCCTCGTCATGTCCGTGATCACATCCGGGACTCCGAACAAACTTCGGTACATCAAAACTTATAAACTCATAATAAAACTGTCATCATAACGTTAAGCGTGCGGACCCTACGGGTTCGAGAACTATGTAGACATGACCTAGAACCATTCTCGGTCAATAACCAATAGCGGGACCTGGATGCCCATATTGGTTCCTACATATTCTACGAAGATCTTTATCGGTCAAACCGCATAACAACATACGTTGTTCCCTTTGTCATTGGTATGTTACTTGCCCGAGATTTGATCGTTGGTATCCAATACCTAGTTCAATCTCGTTACCGGCAAGTCTCTTTACTCGTTCTGTAACACATCATCTTATAAATAACTCATTAGTTACAATGCTTGCAAGGCTTAGGTGATGAGAATTACCGAGAGGGCCCAGAGATACCTCTCCGCCAATCGGAGTGACAAAACCTAATCTCGAATTATGCCAACCCAACATGTACCTTCGGAAACACCTGTAGAGCACCTTTATAATCACCCAGTTACGTTGTGATGTTTGGTAGCACACAAAGTGTTCTTCCGGTAAACGGGAGTTGCACAATCTCATAGTTACAGGAACTTTGTATAAGTCATGAAGAAAGCAATAGCAATATACTAAACGATCAAGTGCTATGATAACAGAATGGGTCATGTCAATCACATCATTATCCTAATGATGTGATCCCATTAATCAAATGAAAACACATGTCTTTGGTTAGGAAACATAACCATCTTTGATTAATGAGGTAGTCAAGTAGAGGCATACTAGTGACTTTATGTTTGTCTATGTATTCACACATGTATCATGTTTTCGGTTAATACAATTCTAGCATGAATAATAAACATTTATCATGATATGAGGAAATAAATAATAACTTTATTATTGCCTCTAGGGCATATTTCCTTCATCATCAAGTAAGCCACTCCTATCTGGGTAATCCTGGCATGACCCGCCGAACGTTTGACAAGTCAATCTTATACAGACCCTGAACTTGTCAAAGTTAAAACGACGATTGGTTAGTTGGAGGTCCATCTTAAAAGGCTTTGTCAAATGGTTTAACTCAGCGGCCTGGCAGCCCATGAAAAGCCTCGAATTTGGGCCTGGCAGCCCTTGAAAAGCCACGACTATACGATTTTATTTGCTTTTGTCCAGATTTTTTCTCTTTTGATAACATTTTATGTTGAACCGGTGTCTATTGACCCGGCATGACTATCAGTCATCAAATTAACTCGGTGTTCATTAACCCGGATCGACTTTCAACTACAAGTTGTCAGTACATAATCACTTATAATCCGGTGTTTATTGACCCGGCCTGGCTTTGTACTATAAGTTGCCAGTATATATTGGGATTGCGCCATTGGAATCATGCACTTATAAATCATTGGATTATATTATTCAAGTCTTTAAATAGCCAACATGGCTAGATTTTATTATGGTTATCAATAACCAGTATTATGATCAAGGTTTTTCAAAGTCACTTTAGCGCAATGGCTATTATATTATCAATGGATATGATTTATTCTACAATTCAAGGAATAGTCCCGAGTCGCTGCAGGTTTATGACCCGGCACTTGGGGGCTACATTATTCAAGTTGAGATTACATCAAATATGCAAGTCCCATGTTACTGCTAGCATGCACCATGGTGCTACCTCTTGAGCACTGCGTTGGATTTCCCCGAAGAGGAAAGGATGATGCAGTAAAGTAGCGTAAGTATTTCCCTCAGTTTTTGAGAACCAAGGTATCAATCCAATAGGAGATCACGCACGAGTCCCTTGTACCTACACAAAACGATAGCTACTCGCAACCAACGCGATTAGGGGTTGTCAATCCCTTCACGGTCACTTATGAGGGTCAGATCTGATAGAGATGATAAATAATATTTTTGGTATTTTTAATATAGAGATGCAAAGTGAAAAGTAAAAGGCAAAGTAAAAACAAAGCAAGTAATAAAGTAATGGAGATTCATATGATGAGAATAGACCCGGGGGCCATAGGTTTCACTAGTGGCTTCTCTCAAGAGCATAAATATTCTATGGTGGGTGAACAAATTACTGTTGAGCAATTAATAGAAAAGCAAATAATTATGAGGTTATCTACATATGATCATGTATATAGGCATCACGTCCGAGACAAGTAGATCGAAACGATTCTGCATCTACTACTATTACTCCACTCATCGACCGCTATCCAGCATGCATCTAGAGTATTAAGTTAAAAATAGAGTAATGCCTTAAGCAAGATGACATGATGTAGAGGGATAAATTCATGCAATATGATAAAAAGCCCATCTTGTTATCCTCGATGGCAACAATACAATACGTGCCTTGCAATATGATAAAAAGCCCATCTTGTAAGGACACCACAAGATTGAACCCAAAGCTAAACACTTCTCCCATTGCAAGAACTACCAATCTAGTTGGCCAAACCAAACGGATAATTCGAAGAGACTTGCAAAGATAACTCAATCATACATAAAAGAATTCAGAGAAGAATCAAATATTGTTCATAGATAAGCTGGATCATAAACCCACAATTCATCGGTCTCAACAAACACACCGCAAAAAGAAGATTACATCGAATAGATCTCCACAAGAGAGGGGGAGAACATTGTATTGAGATCCAAAAACAGAGAAGAAGCCATCTAGCTACTAGCTATGGACCCGAAGGTCTGAATTAAACTACTCACACTTCATCGGAGAGGCTATGGTGTTGATGTAGAAACCCTCCGTGGTAGATGCCCTCTCTGGCGGAGCTCCGGAATAGGCCCCAAGATGGGATCTCGTGGATACAGTAAGTTGCGGTGGTGGAATTAGGTTTTGGGCTCCGTATTTGATCTGACGGGGGTATGTAGGTATATATAGGAGGAAGGAGTATGTCGGTGGAACAATAGGGTGCCCACGAGGCAGGGGACGCGCCCAGGGGGGCACCCTTGTGACCTCCACGGCTGTTCCTTGGAGCAGGGTCCAAGTCTCCTGGATCATGTTCGGTGAGAAAATCACGTTCCCGAAGGTTTTATTCCGTTTGGACTCCGTTTGATATTCTATTTCTTCAAAATACTGAAATAGGCAAAAAAACAGCAATTCTGGGCTGGGCCTCCAGTTAATAGGTTAGTCCCAAAAATAATATAGAAGTGGAAAATAAATCCCAATATAGTCCAAAACAATAGATAAAGTAGCATGGAGCAATCAAAAATTATAGATACGTTGGAGACGTATCAGGCATCCCCAAGCTTAATTCCTGCTCGTCCTCGAGTAGGTAAATGATAAAAAAGATTTTTTGATGCGGAGTGATACTTTGGCATAATTTCAATGTGAATCTTCTTAATTGTGGCATGAATATTCAGATCCGAAAGATTCAAGACAAAAGTTCATATTAACATAAAGGTAATAATACTTCAAGCATACAAATTAAAGCAATCATGTCTTCTCAAAATAGCATGGTTAAAGAAAGTTATCCCTACAAAATCATATAGTCTGGCTAAGCTCTAACTTCATCACACAAAGTATTTAATCATGCACAACCCCGATGACGAGCCAAGCAATTGTTTCATACTTTAGTAATATCAAACTTTTTCAACTTTCACGCAATACATGAGCGTGAGCCATGGACATAGCACTATAGGTGGAATAGAATGGTGGTTGTGGAGAAGACAAAAAGGAGAAGATAGTCTCACATCAACTAGGCGTATCAATGGGCTATGGAGATGCCCATCAATAGATATCGATGTGAGTGAGTAGGGATTGCCATGCAACGGATGCACTAGAGCTATAAATATGTGAAAGCTCAACAAAAGAAACTAAGTGGGTGTGCATCCAACTTTCTTGCTCACGAAGACCTAGGGCACTTTTGAGGAAGCCCATCATTGGAATATACAAGCCAAGTTCTATAATGAAAAATTCCCACTAGTATATGAAAGTGATAACATATGAGACTCTCTATCATGAAGATCATGGTGCTACTTTGAAGCACAAGTGTGGAAAAAGGATAGTAGCATTGTCCCTTCTCTCTTTTTCTCTCATATTTTTTTATTTGGGCCTTTTCTCTTTTTTTATGGCCACTCTTTTTTTTTCGTCCAAAGTCTCATCCCGACTTATGGGGGAATCATAGTTTCCATCATCCTTTCCTCACTGGGACAATGCTCTAATAATGATGATCATCACACTTTTATTTTACTTACAACTCAACAATTACAACTCGATACTTCGAACAAAATATGACTCTATATGAATGCCTCCGGCGGTGTACCGGGATATGCAATGAATCATGAGCGACATGTATGAAAATTATGAAGGTGGCCTTGCCACAAATACAATGTCAACTACATGTTCATGCAAAAAGCAATATGACAAAAGTAATATGTGCCATATAAATGGAACGATGGAGAGTTGCATGGCAATATATCACGGAATGGCTATGGACATGCCATGATAGGTAGGTATGGTGGCTGTTTTGAGGAAGGTATATGGTGGGTGTATGATACCGGCAAAAAGTGCGTGGTATTAGAGAGGCTAGCAATGGTGGAAGGGTGAGAGTGCGTAAAATCCATGGACTCAATATTAATCAAAAGAACTCATGCACTTATTGCAAAAATTTAGAAGTCATCAAAAACCAAAGCACTACACACATGCTCCTAGGGGGATAGATTGGTAGGAAAAGACCATCGCTCGTCCCCGACTGCCACTCATAAGGAAGACAATCAATAAATAAAATTGTGCTCTGACTTTATCACAAAGCGGTTCACCATACGTGCATGCTATGGGAATCACAAACTTCAACTCAAGCATTCTTTAAATTCATAATCACCCCAACTAGCATTGCTTTGATATTATCACTTCCATATCTCAAAACAATTATCAAGCATCAAACTTATCTTAGTATTCAACGCACTCAAAAGAAAGTTTCACAAATCTTGAATACCAAGTATATTATCTTTAAGAAAATTACCATGCTATTAACAACTCCCAAAATAATCTAAGTGAAGCATGAGAGATCAATAGTTTCTTTAAAACAAATCCACCACCGTGCTCTAAAATATCTAAGTGAAGCACTAGAGCAAAAATTATTACACTCAAAAAGGTTTAAGTGAAGCACTAGAGTATTCTAGCAAATTCTAAATCATGTATGGCTCTCTCAAAAGGTGTGTATAGCAAGGATGATTGTGGTAAACTAAAAGGCAAAGACGCAAATAATACAAGACGCTCCAAGCAAAACACATAACATGTGGTGAATAAAAATATAGCTCCAAGTAAATTACCGATGGAAGTAGACGAAAGAGGGGATGGCTTCCGGGGCATCCCCAAGCTTTGACTTTTTTGTGTCCCTGGATTATCTTGGGGGTGCCTTGGGCATCCCCAAGCTTAGGCTCTTGCCACTCTTTGTTCCATAATCCATCAAAAGAATTCACCCAAAACTTGAAAACTTCACAACACAAAACTCAATAGAAATCTCATGAGCTCCGTTAGTGAAATAAAACAAAAGAATACTTTAAGGTACTGTAATTAACTCATTATTTATTTATATTGGTGTTAAACCTACTGTATTCCAACTTCCTTATGGTTTATAAACTAATTTATTAGCCATAGATGCATTGAAATAAGCAAACAACACACACAAAACAGAATCTGTCAAAAACAGAACAGTCTGTAGCAATCTGTAACTAACGCAAAATTCTGGAACTCTAAAAATTATACCAAAATAGGACGTAATGTAAAATTTGTTTATTGATCAGCAGCAAAAAGAATGAATGCAAAATCACGTTTCTGTGATTTATTGAATTTTTTCTCGTGAGTGCAAAGTTTCTGTTTTTCAGCAGAATCAAATCAACTATCATCATAGCTTATCCTATAGGTTCTACTTGGCACAAACACTAATTAAAACATAAAACCACATCTAAACAGAAAGTATATGGATTATTTATTCCTAAACAGAAGCAAAAACAAAAAAACACAAAATAAATTTGGGTTGCCTCCCAACAAGCGCTATCGTTTAACGCCCTTAGCTAGGCATAAAAGCAAGGATAGATCTAGGTTTTGCCATCTTTGGTAGGCAATTCTTCAATGAGGCATCTATATTTTTTAGAAATTTCTTTCTTTCTAGTAATTATCAAACTCTTAGGCGCAAGATCGAAAAATTCTTTCATAGCAAAGGGTTCCTTAATGATGGCAAAAAGATTCGGATGAACACTTATAGATTTAAGATCCGCAATTTCCTTACTAGATGATTCATCCTTACTCTTAGGAACATAAATAACCTTAGGTTTTTTAGTGGACGAACTTGGAGTGTTTTGAATGGAAGAAAAAGCGGTTCCCAAGTTGGTAATGATACCCTCTAGTTTATCGATTCTTGTGGAATCTAGATTTATTCTCTCGTTAACTATGGGTTCTTTTTGTTTAATATTTTTCAAAGTCATTCCTACCTTAGATCCATATTGGGTAATTTGATTGTGGATCTTTTTATCAAAATTTTCAATTGATTCAATGGTAGCAACTTTATTCTCGATAATTTCAAGTCTTTGCATAACATGCTCCAAAGTTAACATAGTTCCATTAATCAAAGGAGGTGGTGAGCCAAATAAATCTATTAAAGCATTGTAAGAATCAAAAGAATGGCTACCCAAGAAATTCCCTCCGTTAATGGTATCAAGGATATATCTAAACCAAGGATTAGCACCTACATAAAAATTATGAAGAAGAACAGAAGTAGATTGCTTCCTGGTAGATCTATTTTGAGCATTGCAAATTCTATACCAAGCGTCTTTTAGATTTTCTCCCTCCCTTTGTTTTAAATTTAAAACTTCATTCTCGGGAGATAGCGGAGAAGATAGGAGACTAGTCATGATGACAAGCAAGCAAATTAACACACGAGCAAACAAAAAGGCAAACGGGAAAGAGAGGAGGAGATTGGGAAAGAGAGGGTGAATAAAACGGCAAGGGTGAAGTGGGGGAGAGGAAAACGAGAGGCAAATAATGTAACGCGTGAGATAGGGATTGTGATGGGTACTTGGTATGGTTGAATTTTGTGCAAACTCCCCGGCAACAGCGCCAGAAATTCTTTTTGCTACCTCTTGAGCACTGCGTTGGATTTCCCCGAAGAGGAAAGGATGATGCAGTAAAGTAGTGTAAGTATTTCCCTCAGTTTTTAAGAACCAAGTATCAATCCAGTAGGAGATCACGCACAAGTCCCTCGTACCTACAAAAAAGATAGCTACTCGCAACCAACGCGATTAGGGGTTGTCAATTCCTTCACGGTCACTTACGAGGGTCAGATGTGATAGAGATGATAAATAATATTTTTGGTATTTTTGATATAGAGATGCAAAGTGAAAAGTAAAAGGCAAAGTAAAAACAAAGTAAGTAATAAACTAATGGAGATTGATATGATGAGAATAGACCCGGGGGCCATAGGTTTCACTAGTGGCTTCTCTCAAGAGCATAAGTATTCTACAGTGGGTGAACAAATTACTGTTGAGAAATTGATAGAAAAGTGAATAATTATGAGGTTATCTAGATATGATCATGTATATAGGCATCACGTCCGAGACAAGTATATCGAAACGATTCTGCATCTACTACTATTACTCCACTCATCGACCGCTATACAGCATGCATCTAGAGTATTAAGTTAAAAACAGAGTAACGCCTTAAGCAAGATGACATGATGTAGAGGGATAAATTCATGCAATACAATACGTGCCTTGCAACCCTTTTTGTCACTGGGTAAGGACACCGCAAGATTGAACCCAAAGCTAAACACTTCTCCCATTGCAAGAACTACCAATCTAGTTGGCCAAACCAAACGGATAATTCGAAGAGACTCGCAAAGATAACTCAATCATACATAAAAGAATTCAGAGAAGAATCAAATATTGTTCATAGATAAGCTGGATCATAAACCCACAATTCATCGGTCTCAACAAACACACCGCAAAAAGAAGATTACATCGAATAGATCTCCACAAGAGAGGGGGAGAACATTGTATTGAGATCCAAAGAGAGAAGAAGCCATCTAGCTACTAGCTATGGACCCGAAGGTCTGAAGTAAACTACTCACACTTCATCGGAGAGGCTATGGTGTTGATGTAGAAGCCCTCCATGGTAGATGCCCTCTCCGGCGGAGCTCCGGAACAGGCCCCAAGATGGGATCTCGTGGATACAGAAAGTTGCGGCGGTGGAATTAGGTTTTCGGCTCCGTATTTGATCTGACGGGGGTACGTAGGTATATATAGGAGGAAGGAGTACGTCGGTGGAGCAACAGGGGACCCACAAGGCAGGGGGGCGCGCCCAGGGGGGCGCCTCCTACCCTCGTGACCTCCACGGCTGTTCCTTGGAGCAGGGTCCAAGTCTCCTGGATCACGTTCGGTGAGAAATTCACGTTCCCGAATGTTTTATTCCGTTTGGACTCCGTTTGATATTCCGTTTCTTCGAAATACTGAAATAGGCAAAAAAACAGAAATTCTGGGCTGGGTCTCCGATTAATAGGTTAGTCCCAAAAATAATATAAAAGTCGAAAATAAAGCCCAATATAGTCCAAAACAATAGATAAAGTAGCATGGAGCAATCAAAAATTATAGATACGTTGGATACGTATCACATGGCACTTGGGGGCTAATGCAAAGTCATTTTTTTGCTCATCTTATTGAGGACCCGACTCATCACACTATAATGAGCTGGCCCTTGGGGGCTACCAATTGCTCCTGTCAACAATTCAAGGTACAAAGCTTTTTATCCATTACATTGAAGGGTCCACTGCTCAGTTGGTTAAGCACAAGACTCTTAACCTTGTGGACGTGAATTCAAGCCCCATGATGGGGGTTACATCATATGATGTTATTTTCATTGAAGTATATATCAAAGTCCCAACTCAATATTATCTTACTGAGCCGACCCTTGGTGGCTACACGTTGCCGTTCAAAGTTTACAAGATTATATTTACAAAGTCCCTGCTCATTATTGCATAATGACCCGACCCTTGGGGGCTACACTGGTTGAAGTTTTCATGAGCATCAGGCAATTACAAGTCCCAGGTTGCTGCAAGCATGACAACCCGGCACTTGGGGGCTACATATGTGGAATACTCAATTCTGACTAGTGATTGAGATGAACAACCTGGATTTCTTCAAGATTGTGATATTTATATTGAAGCAAGTCTTAAACTATTTCTATGCTACCATCTTAAGACTTGGGGGCTACAAGTGATAGGCATATAAGAGGTATATTTTCGAGCTGGATGTTAACTACAAGTATGAACCAGTGCTATCAATATTTATAAACCGGTGATCTTGGCAATGATAAACCGACAAGTTCTACGACCTTAAACCGGCTGAAGATCAGATGAGTATTTCAAGGACCAATGTTGTTTTTAAGCATTGGGAGCTGAACCAAAGGAGTTATTCTTCATAATATATTTTCTATGAGAAACCAATGTCAGCAAGTTGATTATGAAGCTGGCCTATTAAACCGGATTTTCTAGAATAAGGAAATGACAAGGACTTAAGGATGCTCAGGATCAGTTTAACATGGATAAATCCAAATTAAACTGGGGGATAATGTCGGGGATATACCCCGCGGTATGACTCGGCCGGAGTCATAATCTGGCTGGGACTTGGTAAACCGGTGCGGTGTTAAACTGGTAGATAGTTAAGACAGATGGCTAAGACAGACGGTAAATCGACGAGTGTTAAACCGGCAGACAGTTAAGACAGATGGTAGCACCGGCAGGTGTTAAGTCAATCATAACCTGGCAGACCATGTTAAACCGACAGACAATGTTAAACCGGCAGACCATGTTAAACCGGCAGACAATGTTAAACCGGCAGATGTTAAGAAGCCCAAGAAGGGAAGTCAAAATAGTTTAAGTCTTAGTCCGAGATGGACTCTACATGTAACCTGCCCCTTTAACTTATATAAGGAGGGGCAGGGCTCCCCAAAGAGGGACAAGCAAGAAACAATCTCTAGGGCTAGACACAACTAGAGGAGAGCCGGTTTACGGCGACTCCCTCGTGATGATAATGAGATCTAGCCTCAAACAGCATGTAGGGTTGTTACCGGATGATGTTTCCCGGGGCCCGAAGCTATCTAAACCCTTGTCTTGTGTTGCGTCTCTCAATTCCGCTCAACAGCTCTCAAGCTACCACATAGATGCGTTGGCCTCATGACTAAGTCCTCACACTAAGGACATCTGACGTGTTAATTCCACGACACGCGTGCTTCACTCTAAGTCAGGAGGAGATCGATCAGTTTTCACCTGCCTCGTAGGAGTAAAACTTCCTTACGGTTACACGGGGAAGATAAGCAGAAACCTAGACTCGGCGAAGCAGAAGTTCAGCAGGATGAAGTCTCATGACTGTCACGCGATGATGACACAGATACTTCCAGTTGCAATCCGTGGGATCATGGACGTGCACGTCCGTGAAATGCTATTTGGCCTATGCAACTTTTTCGATGTCATCTCTCAGAAGTCGGTTGGCGTGAGGCAACTCAGAAGGCCACAGGAAGAGATCATGGTGATACTATGAGAGCTTGAGATGTACTTCTCGCCCGCATTCTTCGATGTTATGGTGCATCTGCTGGTCCATATCATGGATGATATCATCCAACTCGGGCCGACGTTCCTGCACAGCATGATGCCGTTCGAAATGATGAATGGTGTCATCAAAGGATACGTTCGCAACATGTCACGTCCAGAGGGAAGCATAGCCAGGGGCTTTTTGACCGAAGATTGCATCTCCTACTGCACGAATTATCTAGGCATCGAGAACCCCGTTGGTTTGCCCGTCAACACGCACCTCAGCAGGCTCGCTGGATGGGGTCACCGTGAGGGTCGCTGCAAAATGCATGTCGACTTCGAGGGTCGACTCGCCGACTTTGAAAGAGAAAACCTAGTCGCGCTACAACACATAGACGTGGTCGATCCTTGGGTGGTAGAGCACAAAACCTTTATTGAGAAGACGTACAATGACCGAGGCCAACAGAGGATGGACCGAGATATAATCAAAGAGCACAACTCATGTTTCACGCGTTGGTTCAAGCAGAAGCTTTTGTCGTACCCTTCACATGAGGATTCTTCCGTGGAAGAACAACTCATATTCGCCTTGTCACAGGGCGCCGAGCACAACCTGATGATGTATGAGGCGTACGATATCAACGGCTACACATTCTACACCGAGGGAAAGGACATGAAGAGCGATGGTTATCAGAACTTCGGGGTAACGATGGAATCCTACACCGGTAACGATAAGGACAGATACTACGGAAGGATCAAGGAGATCTGGGAGCTGAGCTACGCTAGAGAGAAGGTCCCAATGTTCCGTGTCAGATGGGCCAAGAGCGTCATAAAAGAAGACCGGTATTTCACCACCATGGTTCTACCCGAAGCCAAATCCAAGACCGCGGGCGCAAACGTCACCGCAAAAAATGAGCCATGGGTACTGGCTTCCCAAGTGGACCAATGCTTCTTCATTACCGACCCGTCAAAACCCAGTCGTGTTGTCATGAGGAGAGGCAAAAGGAAGATCATCAGAATGGATGGAGTCGCCAATGAGCAAGACTTCGACAAGTACGGCGACCCGAAGATGGAACATGACGACGACGATGAAGTACCAGCATACACCACAAGAAGAACCAGGACCACCCTACCTAAAGGACGTCCGTTCAAGAGAAGAACTCCATTTACGAAAAATAAGGGCAAGAAGATTGTGAATAGATAGCTAGCTAAGATCGATTGTATTTAAATTGTAGCCTTCATTTCTCAATTGTATTTCGACATATTGAAATGATATTTCTTCTGTTCTAGTGTCCACATGAATATTTATTTTTGTTTATTATGGTATTGAATTTCTAACTCACAAAAAGTATTGAATTTGTTAATATTTTTTGAACTCATGTATATTTTTAAATTTCATGGGCACTTTTTGAATTCATGAATATTTTTTCAAATTTGATGATATTTTTCATATTCAATATGAAAA
This sequence comes from Triticum dicoccoides, assembly GCF_002162155.2. Classification (NCBI taxonomy): domain Eukaryota; kingdom Viridiplantae; phylum Streptophyta; class Magnoliopsida; order Poales; family Poaceae; genus Triticum; species Triticum dicoccoides. The sequence goes on along the minus strand of NC_041385.1, from coordinate 700,555,752 downwards.
AATATTGAATATTCATGAGGACACTCGATCTCGATCCCCCTCCATCTCGATTGCTATCCCCCTCGCCAGACCCCCCTCACCGCCGAGCACCCCCC
>NC_041385.1:700542409-700555079 GCF_002162155.2 Triticum dicoccoides | reverse complement strand
AGATTACTAATGGCACAACAAAAAAAACAAATTTGATGATATCTTCAAATGACAAATTTTTATGATATTTTTTCATATTCATAAATATTTTCAAATAACAAAGTTGATGATATTTTTTTAAAAATTATTACTGTTTTTATAAAAAAATATTACTGTTTCATACTCATATTCATTTTCTAAAAAATTATTAGATGCAACAAAAAAAGTTACTTATGGCACATCGCTGGGTGGTGCGCCATTGCTATACAAAAGAAAAGTTACTTATGGCGCACCCCTGGGTGGTGCGCCATTGCTATACAAAAAAAGTTACTTATGGCGCACCACTGGGTGGTGCGCCATTGCTATACAAAAAAGTTACTTATGGCGCACCGCTAGGTGGTGCACCATGGCTATCCCTCCCCCGACTAAAATCCCCAATCCCCGATCCCATCTCACATCTCTCTCAGCCCCCCCACTGCACGCCACTGCCCCGACCCACTGCGCCGCCACCCCCGCGCCCCCGCGCCCCCACCACTGCAGCTCCTTTGCCACCCATAAGTCGACACCCCATCCACCCTCCACCGGACAGCAAGCCGCCACGGCCCCCAACCATCCCGCCGCTGACCCGCAACCATCCCACCACCGACGACCGCACGGGGTGCAGGACGAGGAGGAGGACGGGATCCGTCCGTTGCTTCCGACGGCCGCCTCCGCTCCGTGGCCTCCACCGCGCCCGCCGTCCGTCCCTGAGCTCCATGGCCTGATCGGATTCAGGGGTCGACTGCTTCCGCTGGCCCGCGACGGCCACCACCGACCTGCAGCAGGTACCACCCCTACTACTTAGCCCTTGCTCTCGTCTCCGCTCCTCTGTTCTTTCCCCTGCTTCTCGGGCGCTCCTCCTCCCTGTTTGTTTGGTGGCCTCGTCTCTGCCCCGTCCCGCGTCCTGTGTGCGTGCGAATGGGTGAGCGGCGGGCTGGGCGAGCCATGCGTCCGATTTGATGTGATTTGGTTCTCAAGAGCTTAGTTAGGTGAGAGTAGGAAGAAAGCCCCGATCTGTAGAAACCCTGAGATTCAGAACAAGACACCAGCAGAGAGATTGGCAATAAAGTCATCTTTGCAATCGCCTTTGGTGCTTTCTTTGCAGTAGGAGTCCTATATGATCAGAGGGTCTTAGCCAGATATTTTGGCTAAAACCTTGTAACTGTTATCACTGCCCAAACCGTTACATGATCTCAAGTGGTTCCTAGTTCAGCAAGACCATGTCAGTGGCTCCAGCCCCAGCAAGAACAACATCCCTTGTAAACCTACTATATTGAGTTAGTGACGTTCATCGTTGTACTCCATGTAACAGAAACATGATTATCGAGTGAGCAATGTTAGCAGTGAGCATCATTGTACTCTGTGTAACTATTTGGTCAGTATTTACTTTGATACATATGCATAGGGTGATGAATGTTTCTCTTGGTATTTGACCAGAGGAGGACACATAATAAGCAAAATAGCCAAAGCGCACATAAGCAATCTACAGTCTAGCACACTCAAATCTGTAACTATTTGCAGTCTAGCAATCTGCAGGGGAGGAACCTAAAAGCTCGATGCAGAAAAATACGCGCGGAGAGAAAAAATTGTGTAACTATTTGCACACTCAGTTTGCAGTCTAGCCATCTTACAGCAATTATACACAGGAAAAAACATGCACTGATAGAAAAATTCAGAAATACAGTATCAACGAAGCTAGTACTACATCTACAATGTGGCACGAATTAAACAGCTGCTCCGTGGTTTCTACCATACCCTCCCAGTTTGTAGCAATTTCTACATCTACAATTCAGAAATTACAACGTGGCACGAATTAAACTTGTTCATCAGCTGTAGTAGCAATTTCCATCCAAGCCATGTTTGTCTTCCTATAATAGAATAAGTGAATAACCATTCAAGCCCATGTTGAATCATCTTGGAGATGCTGTGACTTTTTTTGTCTCGCCCCAAATAAATCCTGTATAATTTACTCTCCTTTCCCTTTCATGTGATCCAGGCAAGGGAATTTTCAAAGCAGGAATCTGAAGAACACGCAAACTTCGTCTCCTGAGCTGAGCCACTCCACCGGCAGCCACCATCCTCGCGCGCTTCCTCCTCGAGCAGGCCTCCCCGCAAGTGTCACCGAGCACAAAGTCGCGGGTCTGCCCCCTCCACACGCCCCTGAAGCAGCAAACCCTCGGCCCTCCTCTCTAGTGAGCAGATCTGCATCCTCAACATCGTTTGACAGGTGACATTTTGTTGCAATTTCTGTGTTTTTTGTATTTCTAGATGAACGGTAACATCTTTTGACAGGTGAGTGAAGTTTGGTCCTACTTTCCTAATTAAATAGAACATGTTTTGCTCATGTTCTTTGAGTGGAGAGGTTCTTGCCACATGTACCTGCATAGTTGCATAAGTACATTAGAAAACAAGTATAAGACCAACCTTAATCTTCTTTCTCCTACCTTAATCCATAGTTCTTGAACATGAGCATTGCTAGATGAGTTCTTCTGCTATCTTGTGATGATTGTAGTAGATTATAGCTTGCTTCAGTTTGTCATCATAAGTTGGTTAATTACAGCAAGGAAATTACAGCAAGAAAACAAGTATACAACAATGAAGTTGGCATGGATAGACATGCTGCTGATTGTCATAAGTACATTAAAAAACAAGTATAAGACCAACATCTAGAGATGCTAGCATGGATATACATGTTGCTGATTGTCATAAGTACATGTTGCCAATTGTCATATTCAGAGAAGTACTCTATATCTTAAACATCAACCATAACCAACAACTAGAAATTTATTTGCTTCCACTGTAAATTCATATTCAGAAAAGTGCTCTGTATTTGAGTGGAAGAACAAATTTTAAACTGAATTTTGAGGTGTAACCAAACTAAACTGATGATAACTCTTGTTGCCTAGAAACAGAGGTAGTTTACATATTGCATTGCCTTCTGTTTTACTGCATTTATCAGGGGTACCTAACCATTCTTGCAGAGTTCCTCAGGTCAGCTAAAACTCATAAATACTTCTTAGAATTTTCCAGCAAAAGTCTTGGTCTAGCATTGCTGGTGTTTGCTTATGTTCAGAGTTTAAGCATGTGTAGTGTAGTGTAGTGTAGTGTATTGTAGTGAGCTTGTTCTAGTGTAGTGAGGTCTGAACCATTGCGCGATGTAGTGTAGTGTAGTGAGCTCTGAACCATGTTCAGTGTTGAGTACTTCAAGTTTACTGAACCGATTCATTTTTGTGGACTTAGTGAACATTATAAGACGAGCCAGATGCTCTATTTTTAATTAACAGTAATCCATGATCAGCAACCGTTTCTTTCACTAATTATCAGTTAACAACAATCCATGATTTTTTTCACAATGATCAGCAACAGTTTTTTTATTAAAATGAATGTACTCCATGAATTTTAAGTTAACAACTGATTTTGATTTCCGTATGTTATGGGGGGACAACAGATATTGCTATATGTTCATTATTGAGGGTACAGACTTGCTAAACTATTGATGATTTTTTGGTGGGTGACCTATTAGATCTGGAATGGAAGCACACATAAGTTGAGCTGATTTTTGTCCATATGAAAGCAGAGGACCATATGGTCTGTAGCCTTTTCATCCATATGAAAGTAGAGGCACATTGTGGTGCTAGTTTGCTGGGTTTTGTCTCCGACCATCGTGTCGTGATGATTTTGTAGGTACCCCGAGAGGCCCTTGAGTTTGCCGGAATGTCGATTAACTTCCGTTCCAGCAAATTTGGGTGCTCCATATTGTCACATCCCTAGTTCTAGCCTGACCTATGCTTGCTTCCATCTGTGCATCATGTTTAAATTTTTGAAACTTGAATTGAGGAATTTTGGAAGCCTCAAAACCCTAAATAAAAGAAGGGCAAAAACCCTAAAAATCTCATTCATTGTTCCAAAATGCTCTTCTTAAATGTTTGATAATTTTTGGCAAGGGTTCTGGTCCCAACCAAAATATTGAACATTTTTAAGGATTTATTTTTGGGACTTTGAATTTAAATCATTAGCTATTTGAATTTGAATTATATTCATATAATTAGAATATAATTTCAAATACCGCTAAAATATTTTATGAGCTTTTGGAAAAAGTCCATCTAGCAAAATAAAAATATTCAGAGGAGCTTTTGGCATTGTTTGAATTATTTTTAAACTCAAAACAGTGGCAAAACGAAATTAAATAAAACAAACAGAAGAAAAATTAAAAAAAGAGCAGAAGGACTTACCTGGCGCCCGCTTACCTGTCGAGCCCAGCCGGCCCAGCTCCTGTGCGGCCCAGCCCATCTCCACCCCTCCCCTGTCGTCTTCCTCCCTCGCCAGAAGGACACGGGCACGCGCCCGGCGCGCGCGGCCACGCGCCCCGGCCACCTCCTCCCTGCCTGGCTGCCTCCTCCCCCCCTGGACGTCTCCCGCAACGCCATGACATCTCCTGGACCCTCCTCGCTCGCTCCCTCACCCTCACTTTCCCCCTGGATCCCTCTCTCTTCCCCACCGAGCGGAGCTCGTCGCCGCCGATGCTGTTACCGCGGCCACAACCACCCCCTTGCTCCCCTGACCTGTCCAAGAGCTCCGGGACGTCTTCCTCATCCTCTCCACCAAGCCATGGAACTATGGACAAGCCACAACGTCGCCGGCATCGCCGTTTCCATCGCCGGCCGCCGAGGATCTTCACCGTCGATTCGCCACCATCGCCGCTTCCCCGAGCTCGCTGACCCTCCCTGCACGATCCCCGTGAGTCCCTGCTTCGTTTCCCCCTAACCTCATGTCTGATTTCGAGCTCTAGCCGCCCCCTCTACCGGAGCCGAGACGCTCCGCCACACGGGCTCGTCGCCGGCGAAATCCCGGTGACCATTTGGTCACGGGCGTGCACCGTTGTGCTAGCCGCGACCCGTAGAGCCCCTCCAGCGCCTCAGCTCCCTCGTTTGTGAGCCGCAGCGCCGGTCCCGCGAACCCCCGAGCTCCGGCCGCCGCCTCGGGCTCCATTCCGGCGAACCCCGGCCACCCCCGCACCTCCCGTTGGTCCCCCTAGATGCGCACAGGCACGGGCTACCTCCTGGTGCCCTTGGCGCGTCGGTCCGTCGCCTCTGGCGTAACTCCGGCGAGCCACCGCCGCTCTGGGTCGTCGCCGTCGTCCAACCGCCGGCGAATCCGACGTGGCTGTCATTAGCGGCTAATCCCCTCAATTAACTCACTAACAGCAGGCCCCGTAGTGGGTCAAAGCCCGAGTCAACGCGGGATTAGCTCCTGTGTCACTGACGTGTGGACCCCGCACGTCAGGTTTGACCTGGACCTGGCCATTGACTCGCTGACGTCATGCTGGCGTCAGGCTGACGCAGTTAAATCATTTACTGGATTTATTATAATCAGGAAATTCCAGAAAATGATTTAAACTTCTAAAATTCATAGAAAATTAACCGTAACTCCAAATCAAATAATTTATATATGAAAAATTATCAGAAAAATTCAAGGAATCCATCTGTACCATTTTCATGCATGTTTCAACAATGTTTGTCCTCTGTTTTGGACAAAACAAATAAAGGGCATTTAAATAATCATATATGGAGTTGGAATTTGAATCATGTATTCAAACCAACTTCATTTAAATCATAGCCAAGTGCATTAGCCCAAAACACATTGATATTGCCATGTCATAGCATGCATCATATTGTGCATTGCATTGATTGTGTTTTTCCTCAGTTGCCGATGATTGTCCCCTCTCGATAGACGTGTACCGACGTTGTGATCATTGACACTGATGAAGACTCAATGCTATCTTCAGAAGTGCCAGGCAAGCAAAACCCCCTTGTTCATTCCGATACAATCCCACTCTCTCGCTCCTGCTCTCTTTTACTGCATTAGGACAACAACGACATATTTGTTACTTGCTGCGGTAGCTGAACCCCTTTATCCTTTGCATGACCTGTCATTGCCACAGTAAATAGATGAAACCCACTAGCATGAGTAGGAGTTGTTTGAGCCCTGTTGTGCCTACTCATTCATGTTTGTTTATCATGCCTGCTATTGCTTAGAGTTGAGTCAGGTCTGATTCATCGGGGATGAATCAGAGGCGTGTGCACATGTCCTACTGTGTGTGAGCTAAGTGTGTGAACACGATTTGGTAAAGGTAGCGGTGAGAGGCCATGTAGGAGTACATGGTGGGTTGTCTCATTGCAGCCGTCCTCAGGAACTGAGTTCTGTGTTTGTGATCCATGAACAGCTACTACCACACATTGGGATCCTTAATTGACTCTCTTGACTTATTAATCAACATGATCTCTGTCCAGGAGTTGCAACTAGTTTCTGGTGTTTGTAGGTAGTGTTAGTAGTCTACCAAGTGGCACCCGGTACAGGTGGGCTTGGGACAGACTAGGCACAGTGGCATGGTGTACCAAGTGGCACCCGGATGGTGGGCTTGGGAACCCTGCTCACATCGTTTGGGGCTGTGAGCGACACCCCGTCCGGATCTCCTTGCGGATGGAACCCGAATAGGCGATAAACCTGGACTAGAGACTTGTACGGTTAGTCAGGTCGTGGCCGACTCCCTCGCCCGGCTTCCGCTTGAAGGTTGCCGAGGTACATGACGTGTACAGGGCGATAAGTGGCGAAAGCGTGTGTGAAGAAGTACACCCCTGCAGGGTTATCATTATCTATTCGAATAGCCGGATTCCTCGGATATGGAAACTTGGACCCCTTGCATAGTTCATAGACAAGTGAAAGTGGATACTCTAAAATACGCAAGATAAGCGTGAGTGCTATGGATGGCGTTCTCGTAGGGAGACGGGAGCGGATCCATAGTGGTGTATTGATATGGTGAATATGTGGACTCGTGTGCGCCACCTCAAAAGAGTTACTTGCAGTCGTAGTTCAGGTTAGCCACCGAGTCAAAGCTGGCTTGCTGCAGTCAAACTCCACCATTCCCCTTGTTGATAATAATGCATATGTAGATAGATCTGATGTAAGTCTTGCTGGGTACATTTGTACTCACGTTTGCCTATTTTTTGTTTTTGCAGAGAGACTTCAGTCTCGCTAGTAGTTCCGCGTGGTCTTCGACGTTTAGCTTGTTACCTCAGCTACGATCTTGTGCCCTCGGCAGGATCTGGTAGATAGTCAGGCTTCTTAGCCTTTTTCATTTCTAGATGTCTGTACTCAGACATGTTAAGCTTCCGCATGTGCTTTGACTTGTATGCTCTGAGTGTTGGGTCATGAGACCCATGTTTGTAATATCTCGCTCCTCGGAGCCTATTGAATAAACTACTTGAGTCATAGAGTCATGTTGTGATGCCTTGTTGTATTTGCACATATCGAGCATATTGTGTGTATGATTGAAATGCTTGGTATGTGTGGGATCTGACTATCTAGTTGTTTATCCTTAGTAGCCTCTCTTACCGGCAAATGTCTCCTAGTGTTTCCACCGAGCCATGTTAGCTTGCTACTGCTCCGGAACACTTAGGCTGGCCGACATGTGTCCTTCTTCGTTCCTGTGTCTGTCCCTTCGGGGAAATGTCACGCGATGAATACCGAAGTCCTGTTAGCCCGCTACAGCCCGGTTCACCGGAGTCCTGCTAGCCCAGTGCTACAGCCTGGATTCACTCGCTGATGACCGACACGTTCGATGCTGGGTCATGGATGCCTGTCCCTGTAAGTTTGTGCCACATTGGGTTTACGACTAGCCATGTCAGCCCGGGCTCCTTATCATATGGATGCTAGCGACACTGTCATATACGTGTGCCAAAAGGCGAAAACGGTCCCGGGCAAAGGTAAGGCGATACCCATGGGAATACCGTGCGTGAGGCCGCAAAGTGATATGAGGTGTTACATGCTAGATCGATGTGGCATTGAGTCGGGGTCCTGACAGCGTTGGTATCAGAGCTTGACTTCTTGTAGGATTACCAAGCCAAACTGGTCGAAGTTGAGTCTAGAAATTCTTTAGTTATATAAGGGAATTGATTGTGGGATGGAACGTAAGGCTCTTTTTACTCCTTATACCTCATGGCCTTCTGATCTGAGTCATCATCTTCTCTTCTACGGGGATTAAGAACTAGGCTATCTCTTCTTTCTATCAGGATCACGTGTTACTAATCCGTAGACTTATAAGATTGTTGGATTAAGCCTCAGTTCAGTTTCTATCTCTGTATGTTAATTATTGATCTCGAGACCTTGATATTGTGCTCCTGAGTGGTTATGCCACCATTTTTGTGAATGTCTCAAGTCTTTTCTGAGCATTTACAGCCGTTATGCTGTCCGAGTCATCCCAGGTTTCTAAATAGTCGGATGCATTTGCAAATCCCTTCCTCCTGTTTCCGATGTGCCTTTGGTCAGATTAATCACACAAATCAGTGAGTTGAGGTACTTTATTGCCTTGACATATATGTTGGAGCTGGTATTATGACCCTAGGTGTCTCAGGGGATCATCTAGTAGTCTAGCCATGTTTGTGTCCCAGTGTGATGGTTCTGGCCTTTATTCTCGAAAGCATTCCGTGATGCTACTTAGTAGTAGGCATTCTACTCCTGGGTTTTGAACCCGAGATTCACCCTACTTACTTCATGTTGGTAGTGTTTGCTAGTTCCTTTAGGATATTAGTAACCCTTGCATTAGTCCTCGATGTTCGTGGTATTTCCTTCTTTCAAATACCATGAACTACTTATGGCAGAAGTTCCTCGTTAAACTGAACAATCACAACCAGAGTGCTCTTGATGAGTTCTCCATTATATATTGTGGCTCTGCCAGTTCTACCTTTCTGCATGGGTTACCCGGAAGAATTATGTCGAACTTCGCTCGACATACTAATCTATGCATCCACAACTCAGAAAGTTATATGTTCCTCGAGTTGTTCCCCTTTAGTTGTTTTCTGACCCTCGTCTATCAGTTGATAGTCAAGATTATGTGTGCATTCGTTCATCGATGCCTATTACTCTTGTGGTCTGTCAAGCCATTCTATTCCGGAATGACTAGGAGAAACAAACTCCAGTACCTTATCCATTTCCAGGATTGGGTCAAAGTAGTTGTACTCCGCAGATCAAAATACTAATCCAGTTTTTGTTCTGTTCCACCCTGAAGTGTTACCATCTTTATATTAAGATTATCATGGGAATTGCACACCATCCTATGAATTCTTGGTACAGTGATACTTCTTGCCATCATTGTTCATTCCTCGGTTCCTGTGTTATTGTAACCGGAATGCCGACAAGTGAATCGTGGTGTGTGAAATCAATACTGCTAGCAACTCTGTTGCGTGGTAGTTAAATGGACAATAACCTCATTCTTAACGTGTTGGTTTTTGAATCATCATTCTAAGATAGATTGTGCTACCTAGTCCTTATTCCTGGTGCACTCTTTGATTGATGAGTTAGGATTTTGTCAAGTCCTCGCTCATTTGATCATATCATCTTGCCCTGAAAAGCAAGATTGTTCTCGAGCTTAGTAACATACCGGTGGTTCGTGATTTTCCGAATATCTTCTCGAAAGTATCACCAGGTTGTCACCTGACTGTTATGTCGATCTCGTGATCAAGTTGGTTTATCCTGTAAACCACCCCTCTCTCCAAGAATTCGTGTTGGATACCCCTGAGCTAGTTGGATAAGCTAAACAACAACTTGGAGAGTTGGAAGATAAAAGCTTGTCCGATTTAGTTCATTTTAAGGGATATCTTGTGTAGTGTGTGCTGTAGAAAGATGATATCTTCATCGATTGGTCCCTGTGATCAGTTGCTGGAACTATTGTCTTATCAATCCTTGATTTGAGTGTAGGCTATCGTCAAATCAAATCAGTACCAACGATGTATGTAATGTTGTCTTACTCGTGGTTGATCCCTCGAGCATATACCATTACATCCTTTGGTATGACCAATACTATCACCGTGTTCACATGGTGGTGGAAGTCCAGTGATATGGAAATTCCGATGAGTTGTTGTTGAGCCCATCAGCAGCATTTTGTCTCCCCCATGATTCATGTTGAACATCAACCTAGTGTTGGAAACTTTTATAGGCATTTTCTTCATGCCCCGTTCATGAAGTATATGCTGGATGAAAGAAGTGACTTTCTTTGATTCACGTGCATTTGATGTAAGTTGCCGCCGTGGGTTCGAGAAAGTTAGTTTTGTTTCCTCTGGAATCGTCCCAAGTCAGTCATGCATGTGCAAAGTATACTATGGTTTGGTAGATTAATTACCTCCACTCCATATGTATTCCGTAGCACCCCAAGCCACTAATTGATTTGTTCAAGGAGAAGGAGTTCCTTCATAAGAGCTAATCCGGACTTATGAAAGAACTTCGATATCCTCAATGATGGTTCCCTACCAGAACTCGGTAGTGTTTTATTGTAAGACTAACATGTGATCATGTTTGTCTGAGGCAGCATGTTCACACATGTGTAGCAGAACCAACTCATGTTTTGGAGCTTGCTATCGTAGTTCATTTCCCGAGAATCTCGCAACGTCATTTCGTCGATTTGTGTTGCAAACTTTCATTCTTCTTCCTAGACTCGATGAGTCTGGATATCCTGACACCAACCAGATCTGAATCTCAGGCAGATATGATGGTTGGAACATTTCCCAAGAACTATAATACTGGTCCCTCGATAACCGGTAAAGTGGATGTCGTGGCCAACCCACCTAGCCGGAAGACCTATTATTGTAGTATCTTGATCAAGGAGGTTGGCCACCTCCCCATAAGGATTTCGTAGGATTTACCTCCGTAACTGTTCCTTATGGATTCTATTGCTCCTGAAGTCCGACCTTTACTTGATGTTCTAGATATCAAACCATGGGATGGGATACACTAGCACATCAAGGAGAACATTAGAGGCGGAGTGCTAAATGTCTCTCGGTCGATCATCCAGATTTTATTTCCTTGGCCCCGCCAAGGGTGAAATCTGAGAAAGTGTTATCTTCCTTTGCATCTGCATCATCCATCATCATTCATCATGGTAGTAAGTTGTGTTACCAGGATCCTTGACACGGATGTTGGTAAAACCTTGATGATTATGGAAATGCTCAAGTTCTTGAGAGCACGCACAAGCGCTAGGTGTTATCATCGGCACTAACTGGATTGCTCTCAGTTTCCTCGGCAATGCTATGACCTTTTCAAACAGTGAATTCACTCTCTATTGTTGGGTTCTTCCCCAGTTACCAGAATCATTCCCAGCATTTGCATTTTGTTCTCAGCTTGCACCGCCAATGTGCCATTCTACCATGGGTCTCTTCCATTTCCGGTGGTAAGCAAATTCATCCATTACGTTGTCTTCAACAAGGTAATCCACATCATCCATTCTAGTCCGGGTGTACCATTCCTTTGCACCCCGCCAAACGATCGTTGAGAATAGCCTTAGGCTGGTTTAAAGAGTTTCAATGATCTTTGGATCAAAGGTAATTCTTTTTGCCACTTAAGGTAATAATCTACGAATCACCCTCCTCCAGGATGTTTCATCGTGGTATCATGGCAACTCAACTCCTCGCTACGTTGACAACCGATCACCACATTCTTAAGTCCGGAATTGTTGTCTACCTAGCGAACCCTCGTCATCTGTCTCACTCCATTTCTTCAGATCTACGCTTCGTGTCTTAGCTCGAGAGATGTGTCAATGTCTCATTCCATGAGTTGATCCTGAGTTGTTCGATCTTCGAGAAGATCGACCCTTCTAGAGTCTCCTTCCCTCCATGTCATGTTGGCAGGATTTCTCAAAGCAAGACTTCAAGGCAATGATGGTGATCGAATCAACGTTCCTATGAAGTGCAACCTGGATCGTGAAGATTGTGTTAGGTTGCGTTCCCCATCGTCTTACCCTACACTTGAATCTCGGGTCGAGATTCTTGTTTAGTGGGGGTGAGTTGTCACATCCCTAGTTCTGGCCTGACCTATGCTTGCTTCCATCTGTGCATCATGTTTAAATTTTTGAAACTTGAATTGAGGAATTTTGGAAGCCTCAAAACCCTAAATAAAAGAAGGGCAAAAACCCTAAAAATCTCATTCATTGTTCCAAAATGCTCTTCTTAAATGTTTGATAATTTTTGGCAAGGGTTCTGGTCCCAACCAAAATATTGAACATTTTTAAGGATTTATTTTTGGGACTTTGAATTTAAATCATTAGCTATTTGAATTTGAATTATATTCATATAATTAGAATATAATTTCAAATACCCCTGAAATATTTTATGAGCTTTTGGAAAAAGTCCATCTAGCAAAATAAAAATATTCAGAGGAGCTTTTGGCATTGTTTGAATTATTTTTAAACTCAAAACAGTGGCAAAACGAAATTAAATAAAACAAACAGAAGAAAAATTAAAAAAAGAGCAGAAGGACTTACCTGGCGCCCGCTTACCTCTGCAGCCCAGCCGGCCCAGCTCCTGTGCGGCCCAGCCCATCTCCACCCCTCCCCTGTCGTCTTTCTCCCTCGCCAGAAGGACACGGGCACGCGCCCGGCGCGCGCGGCCACGCGCCCCGGCCACCTCCTCCCTGCCTGGCTGCCTCCTCCCCCCCCTGGACGTCTCCCGCAACGCCACGACATCTCCTGGACCCTCCTTGCTCGCTCCCTCACCCTCACTTCCCCCCTGGATCCCTCTCTCTTCCCCACCGAGCGGAGCTCGTCGCCGCCGACGCTGTTACCACGGCCACAGCCACCCCCTTGCTCCCCTGACCTGTCCAAGAGCTC
>NC_041385.1:700535152-700542038 GCF_002162155.2 Triticum dicoccoides | reverse complement strand
GCTGTTACCGCGGCCACAGCCACCCCCTTGCTCCCCTGACCTGTCCAAGAGCTCCGGGACGTCTTCCTCATCCTCTCCACCAAGCCATGGAACTACGGACAAGCCACAACGTCGCCGGCATCGCCGTTTCCATCGCCGGCCGCCGAGGATCTTCACCGTCGATTCGCCACCATCGTCGCTTCCCCGAGCTCGCTGACCCTCCCTGCACGATCCCCGTGAGTCCCTGCTTCATTTCCCCCTAACCTCATGTCCGATTTCGAGCTCTAGCCGCCCCCTCTACCGGAGCCGAGACGCTCCGCCACACGGGCTCGTCGCCGGCGAAATCCCGGTGACCATTTGGTCACGGGCGTGCACCGTTGTGCTAGCCGCGACCCGTAGAGCCCCTCCAGCGCCTCAGCTCCCTCGTTTGTGAGCCGCAGCGCCGGTCCCGTGAACCCCCGAGCTCCGGCCGCCGCCTCGGGCTCCATTCCGGCGAACCCCGGCCACCCCCGCACCTCCCATTGGTCCCCCTAGATGCGCACGGGCACAGGCTACCTCCTGGTGCCCTTGGCGCGTCGGTCCGTCGCCTCTGGCGTAACTCCGGCGAGCCACCGCCGCTCTGGGTCGTCGCCGTCGTCCAACCGCCGGCGAATCCGACGTGGCTGTCATTAGCGGCTAATCCCCTCAATTAACTCACTAACAGACACTGACAGCGGGCCCCGTAGCGGGTCAAAGCCCGAGTCAACGCGGGATTAGCTCCTGTGTCACTGACGTGTGGACCCCGCACGTCAGGTTTGACCTGGACCTGGCCGTTGACTCGCTGACATCATGCTGGCGTCAGGCTGACGCAGTTAAATCATTTACTGGATTTATTATAATCAGGAAATTCCAGAAAATGATTTAAACTTCTAAAATTCATAGAAAATTAACCGTAACTCCAAATCAAATAATTTATATATGAAAAATTATCAGAAAAATTCAAGGAATCCATTTGTACCATTTTCATGCATGTTTGAACAATGTTTGTCCTCTGTTTGGAGAAAAAAAATAAAGGGCATTTAAATAATCATATATGGAGTTGGAATTTGAATCATGTATTCAAACCAACTTCATTTAAATCATAGCCAAGTGCATTAGCCCAAAACACATTGATATTGCCATGTCATAGCATGCATCATATTGTGCATTGCATTGATTGTGTTTTTCCTCAGTTGCCGGTGATTGTCCCCTCTCGATAGACGTGTACCGACGTTGTGATCGTTGACACTGATGAAGACACAATGCTATCTTCAGAAGTGCCAGGCAAGCAAAACCCCCTTGTTCATTCCGATACAATCCCACTCTCTCGCTCCTGCTCTCTTTTACTGCATTAGGACAACAACGACATATTTGTTACTTGCTGCGGTAGCTGAACCCCTTTATCCTTTGCATGACCTGTCATTGCCACAGTAAATAGATGAAACCCACTAGCATGAGTAGGAGTTGTTTGAGCCCTGTTGTGCCTACTCATTCATGTTTGTTTGTCATGCCTGCTATTGCTTAGAGTTGAGTCAGGTCTGCTTCATCGGGGATGAATCAGAGGCGTGTGAACATGTCCTACTGTGTGTGAGCTAAGTGTGTGAACACGATTTGGTAAAGGTAGCGGTGAGAGGCCATGTAGGAGTACATGGTGGGTTGTCTCATTGCAGCCGTCCTCAGGAACTGAGTTCTGTGTTTGTGATCCATGAACAGCTACTACCACACATTGGGATCCTTAATTGACTCTCTCGACTTATTAATCAACATGATCTCTGTCCAGGAGTTGCAACTAGTTTCTGGTGTTTGTAGGTAGTGTTAGTAGTCTACCAAGTGGCACCCGGTATAGGTGGGCTTGGGACAGACTAGGCACAGTGGCACGGTGTACCAAGTGGCACCCGGATGGTGGGCTTGGGAACCCTGCTCACATCGTTTGGGGCCGTGAGCGACACCCCGGCCGGATCTCCTTGCGGATGGAACCCGAATAGGCGATAAACCTGGACTAGAGACTTGTTCGGTTAGTCAGGTCGTGGCCGACTCCCTCGCCCGGCTTTCGCTTGAAGGTTGCCGAGGTACATGACGTGTACAGGGCGATAAGTAGCGAAAGCGTGTGTGAAGAAGTACACCCCTGCAGGGTTATCATTATCTATTCGAATAGCCGGATTCCTCGGATATGGAAACTTGGACCCCTTGCATAGTTCATAGACAAGTGAAAGTGGATACTCTAAAATACGCAAGATAAGCGTGAGTGCTATGGATGGCGTTCTCGTAGGGAGACGGGAGCGGATCCATAGTGGTGTATTGATATGGTGAATATGTGGACTCGTGTGCGCCACCTCAAAAGAGTTACTTGCAGTCGTAGTTCAGGTTAGCCACCGAGTCAAAGCTGGCTTGCTGCAGTCAAACTCCACCATTCCCCTTGTTGATAATGATGCATATGTAGATAGATCTGATGTAAGTCTTGCTGGGTACATTTGTACTCATGTTTGCCTATTTTATGTTTTTGCAGAGAGACTTCAGTCTCGCTAGTAGTTCCGCGTGGTCTTCGACGTTTAGCTTGTTACCTCAGCTACGATCTTGTGCCCTCGGTAGGATCTGGTAGATAGTCAGGCTTCTTAGCCTTTTTCATTTCTAGATGTCTGTACTCAGACATGTTAAGCTTCCGCATGTGCTTTGACTTGTATGCTCTGAGTGTTGGGTCATGAGACCCATGTTTGTAATATCTCGCTCCTCGGAGCCTATTGAATAAACTACTTGAGTCGTAGAGTCATGTTGTGATGCCTTGTTGTATTTGCACATATTGAGCATATTGTGTGTATGATTGAAATGCTTGGTATGTGTGGGATCTGACTATCTAGTTGTTTATCCTTAGTAGCCTCTCTTACCGGGAAATGTCTCCTAGTGTTTCCACCGAGCCATGTTAGCTTGCTACTGCTCCGGAACACTTAGGCTGGTCGGCATGTGTCCTTCTTCGTTCCTGTGTCTGTCCTTTCGGGGAAATGTCACGCGATGAATACCGGAGTCCTGTTAGCCCGCTACAGCCCGGTTCACCGGAGTCCTGCTAGCCCAGTGCTACAGCCTGGATTCACTCGCTGATGACCGACACGTTCGATGCTGGGTCATGGATGCCTGTCCCTGTAAGTTTGTGCCACTTTGGGTTTATGACTAGCCATGTCAGCCCGGGCTCCTTATCATATGGATGCTAGCGACACTGTCATATACGTGTGCCAAAAGGCGCAAACGGTCCCGGGCAAAGGTAAGGCGACACCCGTGGGAATACCGTGTGTGAGGCCGCAAAGTGATATGAGGTGTTACATGCTAGATCGATGTGGCATTGAGTCGGGGTCCTAACACATATGTCCTATTTTCAGCAAAGGTCATGTTGAAATTTTCCATGAATTTTAGCATGACTTTGCTAAAAATAGGACATATGGGGTACTTGCGACTAATGCATGGGCCGGGGTATCTTAGTACTTAATTAAGTAGGATCAACTGCCCCTTTATTCTTGCTACATTAAACCATAGGTGGCAATAGAGCCAAGTGATTAGGCCCAACTTAGAATTCTCCTTCCCTTTTCTTGATAGGGTATATTATTAGAAGATACCCATATATATCAGTCAACCTAGGGTGCCTCGGCATCGATAAACCCAAAATGATGAAAACTTAACTTAGCATTTAGGTTGCCTCAGCGTCGACAAACCCTAAATTATAAAACCTTGGCTTTTAGGGTGCCTCGGTGTCGATAAAAACCTAAATGATGAAAGCTTAGGCTTTTAGGGTGCCTCGGCGTCGACAAACCCTAAATGATAAAAACTTAGCTTTTAGGATGCCTCGGTGTCGACAAACCCTAAATGATGAGACCATGATCTTGTTCCTTGACAATAACCGACTTTTTGACCAAACTTTTTTCCTATTTAGAGCGAAACATGGCCCACAACAATGAGGCCGACGGTTCAGGCAAGCAATTATGGGAGTTGTCCCAGGAGATGGAGGAAGAACCTCACCGCTATGAGGACGCCGTGGAAGACACCAATCCTGACTACACAACCCCTAGTAGCGCCGGGGATGACACCACTGATGGTGCCATCAAGGATGCCACCACTGATGATGGCAGCGCACACACAGATGGCAGCCAACCGAAGAGGCAACGGAAGGACTGGCGCCCAAACTTGCTCGAAACCATGAAGGAGGAATTTACTGAAGGGAACTCCGACGGGAATCCAACGGCGCCCAAAGAATTAGTCAAGGGGTACTCGGTTCAGCTCAGGTGCATTCTCTGGAGCACCGTCTCGATCAACACCGAGAACCTAAGGCATAAAGACCGAGGGAATTTGCGTAGCCTCCTCTTCACAAAGCTGCACGAACGATACAAGTTCCCCGTTGACTTTGCAAACACATGGCTCTCAGGGAATAAAGTGAATAGTGCCGCCCTCGTGAGGATGAGAACGACCCTCTCTACTTGGAGAAGCGCGGTGAAGAAAATGATTGACAAAGGTGATAGTTATGAGAAGATCAAGGCGAAAAATCCTTCGATCAGTGAAGATGACTACAAGGAGTTCAAGATCAAGTGCGAGAGCAGCACAACCGTGGAATCAAGTCAGTGGGAGAAAGAAATGCGGGAGTTGAACTTAGGGGTCCACCAACTTGGTCTCGGCGGTTACAGAGTGGCGGAGCCTATATGGGACAAGGAGGACACAGAGCGTACCGAGCAAGGCCTACCTCCCCGCTTCGAGAAATACTATGACAAGCAGACCAGGAACTATGTCAGGGCCTGATACAAGCAGGACTTGGTAACAAAGGAGCTTACCACGGATCCGATGACCAAGGCGCTTGAGCGTGTTCTGGTAAGGAATACACCCCTGCGGAATTAGCTCCATATGGTTGCATTCTAATTAATGAAGCCAAATTTCTAAATGGTTCACATTCCTTCCGCAGGAGACTGAAAGCAGTAGCGTGGGGTCATCTCAGAGCTCCCCTTGGGACAACACTCTAAATAGGGTGTTGAACGTAATGAAAAACAAGGATAAGCTCAGTAAGCCGTCGTCAGCTGGTCGTGTGGCCGGCAAAGGCTTGTCCACAAAATGGTCGTCATACTATACCGCTGGTGGGCGAAAGGAGAGAAAGACCAGCTCGGAAAGCCAGTCGCGCTAGGTTCAAGAACTCAAGGCACAAGTGGCACGGATGCCAGAGATTATCCAAGAGCGAGTGCAACAACAACTGGGAACAACGCTCACCGCCATTGTGCCTACCTTGATTAAGGGGTTGACGACATGGATTGCGGGCGGCCAACAGGGGCCGCCCCAGGTTCCCAGCTTCACGGCCAGCAACTCGCACAACGCGCAGGCGGCGCCATTGGTGTCTCCGGCGGAGGCGGTATTCGTGTCTCCAGCGCCGGCGCAGGCATTGGAGCTTAATGCACCCGGGTGTACGCCGGCCGGCACCTCGGCAGCAAGCGGACCCTCCGTCAGTTGCACGCTCGCCATTAGTGGTGCCTCGACATTAGCCGAGCTCGACGCCATCACGGTAACTAAGCCTCTCGGCCGATGACTTCATCTCCTTGCCTTTTGACTGGGCATCCCTGATGCCCTACATGTTTTCGCAGGGCGCCGCTGACGTTCCATGCACTCTCCTGCACTTTGTGGGCGGCGAGTTGATCGATGCCCCCAAGGGCAGAATCGTTCAACTGGGCAACCCCGTGTTCCACAGTAATCCGATGCCATCCACCGTGTATAGGGTTGAACTGGTTCGGGTGCTGCCAGGCTGCGACGAGTTGTTACCTCCGATTCGACCCGCTGGGGCCGATAAAGATCATGTGATGACCCTTAGCGCCTGCGTAAGCTGGCCCCTGCTTTGGCCGAAGAGCCAGATTCATTTGGGGGCGGGGACACCACCCCACAGACAACACCGCCAGTCGTGTCGGCGCCAAGCCATGGCAAGACCGCCGCAACGCTACCGGACATGCCGGACATCCCTATGGCACAGGATCCGGACATGCATATGGCACATGATCCGGACGACGACGACAACAACGACGGTACATTTACCAACGTCGATAAGTACTTTGCCGAACATGGGTACAATGACGAATTCTTCGGGCCTCCTTCTCAAGAACCCAACCCTGAAAAAGACGACCGCGATCTAACTGGTACCGCGGAGAAACCCAATTGCAACAGGCGTCGTCTGGCGTTCAGTTCTCAGGAGACGCCTCCAGCTGCCGCCTTCACCGAGCCTCAGATAGCCGAGGTGCGAAATATTATCAGCCCCAACACACTCAAGAAGGCGGTCTCTGAGCAGAACTCGATCCCATTACAGTAGATGAAGAAGAAGGGACGGAAACAAAAGAATAACAAGAGCAGTGCGAGCCAGCTGGCACCGAGTACGATCCGTGCTCAGGACGGGCCACCTTCACCTAAGGATATCTCGAGGAGGGTGCTGATACGTCTCCAACATATCTATAATTTTTGATTGCTCCATGCTACTTTATCTACTGTTTTAGGCAATATTGGGCTTTATTTATTTTTGTTTATTATGGTATTGAATTTCTAACTCACAAAAAGTATTGAATTTGTTAATATTTTTTGAACTCATGAATATTTTTAAATTTCATGGGCACTTTTTGAATTCATGAATATTTTTTCAAATTTGATGATATTTTTCATATTCAATATGAAAAAATATTGAATATTCATGAGGACACTCGATCTCAATCCCCCTCCATCTCGATTGCTATCCTCCTCGCCAGATCCACCTCGCCGCCGAGCACCCCCTGCACCCTCCCCCGCGCCACCGCCACTGATGACCCCCCCGCACCCTCCCCTGCTCCACCGCCGTCGAGCACCCACCGCACCCTCCCCCGCTCCACCGCCGCCGCCGACCCCCCGCACCCTCCTC
>NC_041385.1:700511977-700534586 GCF_002162155.2 Triticum dicoccoides | reverse complement strand
ATGGCGCAACAAAAAAACAAATTTGATGATATTTTCAAATAACAAATTTGATGATATTTTTTCATATTCATAAATATTTTCAAATAACAAAGTTGATGATATTTTTTAAAAAATTATTACTGTTTTTATAAAAAATATTACTGTTTTTATAAAAAATTATTACTGTTTCATATTCATATTCATTTTCTAAAAAATTATTAGATGCAACAAAAAAAGTTACTTATGGCGCATCGCTGGGTGGTGCGCCATTGCTATACAAAAGAAAAGTTACTTATGGCGCACCCCTGGGTGGTGCGCCATTGCTATACAAAAAAAAGTTACTTATGGCGCACCGCTGGGTGGTGCGCCATTGCTATACAAAAAAAGTTACTTATGGCGCACCGCTAGGTGTTGCGCCATTGGTATCCCTCCCCCGACTAAAATCCCCAATCCCCGATCCCATCTCACATCTCTCTCAGCCCCCCCACTGCACGCCACTGCCCCGACCCACTGCGCCGCCGCCCCCGCGCCCCCGTGCCTCCCACCACTGCAGCTCCTTCGCCACCAATAAGTCGACACCCCATCCACCCTCCACCGGACAGCAAGCCGCTGCGACCCCGAAATATCCCACCGCTGACCCGCAACCATCCCACCACCGACGACCGCACGGGGTGCAGGACGAGGAGGAGGACGGGATCCGTCCGTTGCTTCCGATGGCCGCCTCCACTCCGTGGCCTCCACCGCGCCCGCCGTCTGTCCCTGAGCTCCGTGGCCTGATCGGATTCGGGGGTCGACTGCTGCCGCTGGTTCGCGACGGCCACCACCGACCTGCAGCAGGTACCACCCCTACTACTTAGCCCTTATTCTCATCTCCGCTCCTCTGTTCTTTCCCCTGCTTCTCGGGCGCTCCACCTCCCTGTTTGTTTGGTGGCCTCGTCTCTGCCCCGTCATACGTCCTGCGTGCGTGCGAATGGGTGAGCGGCGGGCTGGGCGAGCCATGCGTCCGATTTGATGTGATTTGGTTCTCAAGAGCTTGGTCAGGTGAGAGTAGGAAGAAAGCCCCGATCTGTAGAAACCCTGAGATTCAGAACAAGACACCAGCAGAGAGATTGGCAATAAAGTCATCTTTGCAATCGCCTTTGGTGCTTTCTTTGCAGTAGGAGTCCTATATGATCAGATGGTCTTAGCCAGATATTTTGGCTAAAACCTTGTAACTGTTATCACTGCCCAAACCGTTACATGATCTCAAGTGGTTCACAGTTCAACAAGACCATGTCAGTGGCTCTAGCCCCAGCAAGAACAACATCCCTTGTAAACCTGCTATATTGAGTTAGTTACGTTCATAGTTGTACTCCATGTAACAGAAACATGATTAGCGAGTGAGCAATGTTAGCAGTGAGCATCGTTGTACTCCATGTAACTATTTGGTCAGTATTTACTTTGATACATATGCATAGGGTGATGAATGTTTCTCTTGGTATTTGACCAGAGGAGGACACATAATAAGCAAAGTCGCCAAAGCGCACATAAGCAATCTGCAGTGTAGCACACTCAAATCTGTAACTATTTGCAGTCTAGCAATCTGCAGGGGAGGAACCTAAAACCTCGATGCAGAAAAATACGCGCGGAGAGAAAAAATTGTGTAACTATTTGCACACTCAATTTGCAGTCTAGCCATCTAACAGCAATTATACACAGGAAAAAACACGCACTGATAGAAAAATTCAGAAATACAGTATGAACGAAGCTAGTACTACATCTACAATGTGGCATGAATTAAACAGCTGCTCCGTGGTTTCTTCCATACCCTCCCAGTTTGTAGCAATTTCTACATCTACAATTCAGAAATTACAATGTGGCACGAATTAAACTTGTTCATCAGCTGTAGTAGCAATTTCCATCCAAGCCATGTTTGTCTTCCTACAATAGAATAAGTGAATACCCATTCAAGCCCATGTTGCATCATCTTGGAGATGCTGTGACTTTTTTGTCTCGCCCCAAATAAATCCTATATAATTTACTCTCCTTTCCCTTTCACGTGATCCAGGCAAGGGAATTTTCAAAGCAGGAATATGAAGAACACGCAAACTTCGTCTCCTGAGCTGAGCCACTCCACCAGCAGCCACCATCCTCGCGCGCTTCCTCCTCGAGCAGGCCTCCCCGCAAGCGTCACCGAGCACGAAGTCGCGGGTCTGCCCCCTCCACACACCCCTGAAGCAGCAAACCCTCGGCCCTCCTCTCCAGTGAGCAAATCTGCATCCTCAACATCGTTTGACAGGTGACATTTTGTTGCAATTTCTGTGTTTTTTGTATTGCTAGATGAATGGTAACATCTTTTGACAGGTGAATGTAGTTTGGTCCTACTTTCCTAATTAAATAGCACATGTTTTGCTCATGTTCTTTGAGTGGAGAGGTTCTTGCCACAGGTACATGCATAGTTGCATAAGTACATTAAAAAACAAGTATAAGACCAACCTTAATCTTCTTTCTCCTACCTTAATCCATAGTTGTTGAACATGAGCATTGCTAGATGAGTTCTTCTGCTATCTTGTGATAATTGTAGTAGATTATAGCTTGCTTCAGTTTGTCATCATAAGTTGGTTAATTACAACAAGGAAATTACAGCAAGAAAACAAGTGTACAACAATGAAGTTGGCATGGATAGACATGCTGCTGATTGTCATAAGTACATTAAAAAAACAAGTATACGACCAACATCTAGAGATGCTAGCATGGATATACATGTTGCTGATTGTCATAAGTACATGTTGCCAATTGTCATATTCAGAGAAGTACTCTATATTTTAAACATCAACCATAACAACAACTAGAAATTTATTTGCTTCCACTATAAATTCATATTCAGAAAAGTGCTCTGTATTTGAGTGGAAGAACAAATTTTAAACTGAATTTTGAGGTGTAACCAAACTAAACTGATGATAACTCTTGTTGCCTAGAAACAGAGGTAGTTTACATATTGCATTGCCTTCTGTTTTACTGCATTTATCAGGGGTACCTAACCATTCTTGCAGAGTCCCTCAGGTCAGCTAAAACTCATAAATACTTCTTAGAATTTTCCAGCAAAGTCTTGGTCTAGCATTGTTGGTGTTTGCTTATGTTCAGATTTTAAGCATGTGTAGTGTAGTGTAGTGTATTGTATTGTAGTGAGCTTGTTCTAGTGTAGTGAGGTCTGAACCATTGCGCGATGTAGTGTAGTGTAGTGAGCTCTGAACCATGTTCAGTGTTGAGTACTTCAAGTTTACTGAAGCGATTCATTTTTGTGGACTTAGTGAACATGATATGACGAGCCAGATGCTCTATTTTTAATTAACAGTAATCCATGATCAGCAACCATTTCTTTCACTAATTATCAGTTAACAACAATCCATGATTTTTTTTCACAATGATCAGCAACAGTTTTTGTATCAAAATGAATGTACTCCATGAATTTTAAGTTAACAACTGATTTTGATTTCCGTATGTTATGGGGGGACAACAGATATTGCTATATGTTCATTCTTGATGGTACAGACTTGCTAAACTATTGATGATTTTTTGTTGGGTGACCTATTAGATCTGGAATGGAAGCTCACATAAGCTGAGCTGATTTTTGTCCATATGAAAGCAGAGGACCATATGGTCTGTAGCCTTTTCATCCATATGAAAGTAGAGGCACATTGTGGTGCTAGTTTGCTGGGTTTTGTCCCCGAGAGGCCCTTGAGTTTGCTGAAATGTCGATTAACTTCCGTTCCGGCAAATTCGGGTGGTCCATATGTCCTATTTTCAGCAAAGGTCATGCTGAAATTTTCCGTGAATTTTAGCATGACTTTGCTAAAATAGGACATATGGGGTACTTGCGACTAATGCATGGGCCGGGGTATCTTAGTACTTAATTAAGTAGGATCAACTGCCCCTTTATTCTTGCTACATTAAACCATAGGTGGCAATAGAGCCAAGTGATTAGGCCCAACTTAGAATTCTCCTTCCCTTTTCTTGATAGGGTATATTATTAGAAGATACCCATATATATCAGTCAACCTAGGGTGCCTCAGCATCGATAAACCCAAAATGATGAAAACTTAACTTAGCATTTAGGGTGCCTCAGCATCGACTAACCCTAAATTATAAAACCTTGGCTTTTAGGGTGTCTCGGTGTCGATAAAAACCTAAATGATGAAAGCTTAGGCTTTTAGGGTGCCTCCGCGTCGACAAACCCTAAATGATAAAAGCTTAGCTTTTAGGATGCCTCGGTGTCGACAAACCCTAAATGATGAGACCATGATCTTGTTCCTTGACAATAACCAACTTTTTGACCAAACTTTTTTCCTATTTAGAGCGAAACATGGCCCACAACAATGAGGCCGGCAGTTCGGGCAAGCAATTCTAGGAGCTATCCCAGGAGATGGAGGAAGAACCTCACCGCTATGAGGACGCCGTGGAAGACACCGATCCTGAATACACAACCCCTAGTAGCGCCGGGGATGACACCACTGATGGTGCCACCGAGGATGCCACCACTAATGATGGCAGCGCACACACAGATGGCAGCCAACCGAAGAGGCAACAGAAGGACTGGCGCCCAAACATGCTCGACACCATCAAGGAGGAATTTACTGAAGTGAACTCCGACGGGAATCCAACGACGCCCAAAGAATTAGTCAAGGGGTACTCGGTTCAGCTCAGGTGCATTCTCCGAAGCACTATCTCGATCAACGCCGAGAACCTAAGGCATAAGGACCGAGGGAATTTGCGTAGCCTCCTCTTCACAACGCTGCACGAATGATACAAGTTCCCCGTTGACTTTGCAAACACATGCCTCTTAGGGAATAAAGTGAACAGTGCCGCCCTCAAGAGGATGAGCACGGCCCTGTCTACTTGGAGAAGCGCGGTGAAGAAAATGATTGACAAAGGTGATAGTTATGAGAAGATCAAGGCGAAAAATCCTTCGATCAGCGAAGATGACTACAAGGAGTTCAAGATCAAGTGCGAGAGCAGTGCAACCGTGGAATCAAGTCAGTGGGGGAAAGAAATGCGGGAGTTCAACTTAGGGGTCCACCAACTCGGTCTCGGCGGTTACAGAGTGGCGGAGCCTATATGGGACAAGGAGGATGCTAAGCGTGCCGAGCAAGACCTACCGCCCCGCTTCGAGAAATACTGTGACAAGCAGACCAGGAACTATGTCAGGGCCCAATACAAGGAGGACTCGGTAACAAAGGAGCTTACCACGGATCCGAAGACCAAGGCGCTTGAGCGTGTTCTGGTAAGGAATACACCCCCGCGGAATTAGCTCCATATGGTTGCATTCTAATTAATGAAGCCAAATTTCTAAATGGTTCACATTCCTTCCGCAGGAGACTGAAAGCAGTAGCGCGGGGTCATCTTAGAGCTCCCCTTGGGACAACACT
This sequence comes from Triticum dicoccoides, assembly GCF_002162155.2. Classification (NCBI taxonomy): domain Eukaryota; kingdom Viridiplantae; phylum Streptophyta; class Magnoliopsida; order Poales; family Poaceae; genus Triticum; species Triticum dicoccoides. The sequence continues at coordinate 700,529,202 of NC_041385.1, read as the reverse complement.
CTAAATAGGGTGTTGAACATAATGAAAAACAAGGATAAGCTCTGTAAGCCGTCGTCAGCTGGTCGTGTGGTCGGCAAAGGCTTGTCCACAAAATGGTCATCATACTATACCGCTGGTGGGTGAAAGGAGAGAAAGACCATCTCGGAAAGCCAGTCGCGCGAGGTTCACGAACTCAAGGCACAAGTGGCACGGATTCCGGAGATTATCCAAGAGCAAGTGCAACAACAACTGGGAACGACACTTACTGTCATTTTGCCTACCTTGATTCAGGGGCTGACGACGTGTGAGGGAGTCCCGGACTAGGGGGTGTCCGGATAGCCGAACTACCATCATCGTCCAGACTCCAAGACTATGAAGATACAAGATTGAAGACTTCGTCCCATGTCTGGATGGGACTTTCCTTGGCGTGGAAGGCAAGCTTGGCGATACGGATATGTAGATCTCCTACCATTGTAACCGACTATGTGTAACCCTAGCCCTCTCCGGTGTCTATATAAACCGGATGGCTTTAGTACATAGGACGAACAACAATCATACCATAGGCTAGCGTCTAGGGTTTAGCCTCCTTGATCTCGTGGTAGATCTACTCTTGTAACCCACATCATCAATATTAATCAAGCAGGATGTAGGGTTTTACCTCCATCAAGAGGGCCCGAACCTGGGTAAAAACATCGTGTCCCTTGTCTCCTATTACCATCCGCCTAGACACACAGTTCGGGACCCCCTACCCAAGATCCGCCGGTTTTGACACCGACATTGGTGCTTGCATTGAGAGTTCCTTTGTGTCATCACCGATAGGCTCGATGGCTTCTTCGATCATCATCAATGACGCCGTCCAGGGTGAGACCGTCCTCCCTGGACAGATCTATGTATTCAGCGGCTTTTGCACTGCGGGCCAATTCGCTTGGCCATCTAGAGCAGGTCGAAAGTTACGCCCCGGGCCGTCAGGTCAGATTTGGAAGTTTGGACTTCACGGCTGACATCCGCGGGGACTTGATCTTCGACGGATTCGAGCCACAGCCGAGCGTGCCGCACTGTCACGTCGGGCATGATTTAGCTCTGCCGCCGGACAGTACTCTGGAGGCCTCACTCGAAACCACTCCAATCTTCAATTCGGAGCCAGCCCCGCAGATCGAGGATGGATGCCTAGACACCGCCTCGGGGGCTGCAACCTCTACGGTGATAGAGCCGAACACTCACTTCGTCCCTCATAAAGCTCGTGACTCCAAGGTGCCGGACTCCTCGCCGGACTCCGAACCCCCCGCGCCCGCCCCAATCGAATCCGACTGGGCGCCGATCATGGAGTTCACCGCAGCGGACATCTCTCAACACTCATCTTTCGGCGACATCTTGAGTTCGCTAAAATACCTCTCGCTATCAGGAGAGACCTGGCCAAATTGTGGTCAGGACGGCTGGGATGCGGACGACGAAGAAATTCAAAGCCCACCCACCACCCACTTGGTAGCCGCTGTCGACGATTTAACTGACAAGCTAGACTACGACTCCGAGGACATTGACGGTATGGATGACGATGCCGGGGACGACCAAGAACCAGCACCTAACGGGCACAGGAAAGCCACCCCATCCCACAACGTATGCATGGTGGACACACCAAAAGGAAGCGACAATGAGGAAAAACGGGACGTGGCGAAGGACAACTCCCCCAACAGAAAAACAAAGCGGCAACGCAAGCGCCGCCCGAAGACCGGCATCGACAAAAACGGTACCCATATGGACCCGGCCCTAGAGCAGGGTGAAGCAGTGGACGGCGCACACGTCAACAAGTAGCCAGCCGGACATGAACCAGACAAGCAACCCATCCCCGGCGAAGATGATCTCACATCACCAGAGCATATGAATCTCCATAACAGGCTCGTCGCCACTGCAAGAAGTTTGAAGAAGCAAAAGCGGAAGCTCAAAACAGCGGAAGACACACTCAGAATAAGATGGAGCAAAGTACTCAACACCGCAGATAAATATGGCACTAGTCACCAGACAAAGAGCTACCCAAAGCGCAAGTTGTTGCCCGAATTTAACAAGGAGGCCTTCGAGCCCCCGCAGTCAAAAAAGAAAGGGGCCGCCTGGCCGGATAGACGACCAGATGACAGGCCAAGAGCAACACGGGGCGCCACACACAAGCCGGCACATGATCATCATAAAGGTCTTCAGAAAAAGGATAACCCAGCCAGGTCTATCTATGGGCCAAAAAAGAAGACTCCAGGAAGTAACACAACCAGCCGAGCATTGGAAGACAATGGCACACCCAAATACAGGGGCACCGCACACCCACTATGTTTTACCGACAAGGTACTGGATCATGGATTTCTAGCGGGATCTAAACCCATAAACATAGAGGCATACGACGGAACAAGGAGAATGGCCCAAATAGTACGGCAGTCAACGCCAGATTCAAAAGATCTCGGCCGAACAACAAAACACTGCCCTTAAAGGATAACAGTGACGAGCTATCCAACCTCAACAAGATGCTGGATAGACTGTGTCAAATACACGGTACCTCCGGGAAGCCTGCAAACCATACCCGTAGAGATTGTTGGGTCTTCAAGCAGTCCGGCCGACTTAACGCCAAACACAAAGGGCTTGACACACCAAGTGAAAGTGAGGAAACCCAAAAGCAGCGCTCCGGAAACCAAAAGACTTACCCATTAGAAGTCAAAACAGTGAAATCACTTCACGTGATAACACGCAGCGCGACCCCTGCTATACCAGGACACCGTCCGCAGACTGGGGATAGAACCCACCAAAATTCGCTATAGCAAGCACTTCCTTCAAAGGAGTGACGCCAGGCCTTTTCAGCCAATTTTACAGGCTCTGCACCACTAGGGGTCGTGTTCGGTTCATCCGACAACCTCCGTCGCGAAAAGCTCACCCTCCATCGCCCCATTTAGCAGTAGCCCTTAAGCACTACTGGGGCGTGCAGCTTTCGCCCGCTTTAATGCAATACCACATTACGCGTCTCTTATGCTTAAAAATGCCCGGTCCACGTGGCATATTCTTAAAACTCCAGGTGTCTCTCAACCATGGAGAATGTGCGGCTGCCTAGACAGCCACACATTATTCTGACCTTACATGTCAAAGCCCCTAAAAACAGGTCATTTAGACCTCGGACATGGTTAGACGAGTCCGGCGTAACTTAACAAGGGGCTTCCCAGCCGCATACCCCTTTTTTTAGGGGGCCGTGCGCATAAATGATGAAAGCTAATAAAGCTCAACTTTCTTCATCTTCCAAATTATACTTTATTTTGATACACTTTTTGCACGATATTTCTTAGAAACTAAGTCCTTCTCTTTTACAGATGAAGCACGTGCTACACCCGTCAAGGATACAGCACAATGGAGACACAGGCGCAGACGTGCAGTAGGGACCCGTTGCAAGGATTCTTTTCAGATTAAGACCCTGCGTAAACCTTTCTCACTGTCTCTTGTTGATACACATCCACTAGTAGAAAATAGGGCTTTCGTCCAGGCCAGTTTAGCCCATTAGTCCCGGTTCAATCCAGAACCGGGACCAATGGAGCTATTTGCCCCGGTTCGTGAGCCCAGGGGGCCGGCCGGGCCACGTGGGCCATTGGTCCCGGTTCGTCCGGACCTTTTGGTCCCGGTTGGTGGGACGAACCAGGACCAATGGTCCTGGCTCCTGGCCCACCACTATTGGTCCCGGTTGGTGGCATGAACCGGGACCAAAAGGGTTACCTTTAGTCCCGGTTCATGCCACCAACCGGGACCAATAGTGGTGCCTATATATAGCCCCTCGCGCAAGAGCAGAGCACACTGCTCTATTTTTTCTGGCCGAGGGGGTGAGGGCTTGGTGGTGCTCTAGCTCACCTCCTATGCACACAAGGTGTTTGATGGAATGCCCGAGCCACACTACTTAAGGTTTCTCCTCTCCAAGCTCGACCGCCAAGCTCCATTTTCCTCAATATTTATCTAGGTTTAGCGGTCCGTCACGCCCCGTCCCCGTCTTCACCGCCGTCGATCACCCACGCCGATCTCATCGCCGGCACCACCGTGGTGAGCCTCTTGTTCTTATCTTCTTTCTGAAAGGAAAAATATTATTACTTGTTTGTTTAGATAGATACTTGTATTATTTTCTTACTTTTATTATTGCATCTTATATAGTGCGCCGATGGTTTTGGTATCCGCCCCCGTCGGCCCTCGTCGATTTCTTCCGACCAACCATCAATGTCGAAAGAAAGGCAAGCATTTCAAAGGCGAGGCAGGTCACCGGAAGAAGCCCGCCATGCGTACCGGTGATCACATACTTGCTATGGTCAATGATTTACACGTAATCTTTGGAAAGGGTCCCGGCGGACTAGCTGTTCCAAATGACGCTGAGAATCACGCACCCATGTGGAAGAAGAAATCTATATTTTGGGACCTACCCTATTGGAAATACCTAAAGGTCCACTCTTCGATCGACGTGATGCACGTGACGAAGAACCTTTGCGTGCACCTGCTAGGCTTCTTGGGCGTGTATGGGAAGACAAAAGATACACCTGAGGCACGAGAGGACCTGCAACGCTTGCACGAAAAAGAGGGCATGCCTCCGAAGCAGTATGAAGGTCCTGCCAGCTACGCTCTTACGAAAGAAGAGAAAGAAATATTCTTTCAATGCCTGCTCAGTATGAAGGTCCCGACTGGCTTCTCGTCGAATATAAAGGGAATAATAAATATGCCAGAGAAAAAGTTCCAGAACCTAAAGTCTCATGACTGCCACGTGATTATGACGCAACTGCTTCTGATTGCATTGAGGGGGCTTCTACCGGAAAACGTCCGACTAGCCATTGTGAAGCTATGTGCATTCCTCAATGCAATATCTCAGAAGGTGATCGATCCAGAAATCGTACCAACGCTAAGGAGTGATGTGGCGCAATGTCTTGTCAGTTTCGAGCTGGTGTTCCCACCATCCTTCTTCAATATCATGACGCACGTCCTAGTTCATCTAGTCGACGAGATTGTCATTCTGGGGCCCGTATTTCTACACAATATGTACCCCTTTGAGAGGTTCATGGGAGTCCTAAAGAAATATGTTCGTAACCGTGCTAGGCCAGAAGGAAGCATCTCCATGGGCCATCAAACAGAGGATGTCATCGGGTTTTGTGTTGACTTCATTCCTGGCCTTAAGAAGATAGGTCTCCCTAAATCGCGGTATGAGGGGAGACTGACTGGAAAAGGCACGCTTGGAAGGGACTCAATAATATGCAGGGACGGATATTCTTGGTCTCAAGCACACTACACAGTCTACAGAACTCTACCTTGGTGACCCCGTATGTCGATGAACACAAGAACAGTCTGCGCTCCAAACACCCGGAGCAGTGCGACGACTGGATTACATGTGAACACATCAGGACTTTCAGCAGTTGGTTGGAAACACGTCTCAGAGGTGACAGCACTGTTTGTGATGAGCTGTACTTGTTGTCCAGGGGACCATCTTCGACTGTAATGATTTGGAAAGGATACGAGATAAATGGGAATACATTTTACACGATTGACCAAGATGAAAAGAGCACCAACCAAAACAGCGGTGTCCGCTTTGATGCAGCAACCGACAATGGAAATGACACATATTATGGTTACATAGCAGACATATGGGAACTTGACTATGGAGTAGATTTTAAGGTCCCTTTGTTTAAGTGCAAGTGGGTCAATCTGTCAGGAGGCAGGGTACAGGTAGACCCACAGTACGAAATGACCACAGTGGATCTGAAAAATCTTGGGTACACTGACGAACCGTTCGTCCTAGCCAATGATGTGACACAGGTTATCTATGTGAAGGACATGTCTACCAGACCGAGGAAAAGAAAAGATAAGGAAGCAAATACATCATACAATGAGCCAAAGCGCCACATAGTTCTTTCAGGAAAAAGGGACATCCTGGGAGTGGAGGGCAAGACAGACATGTCTGAAGAGTATGAAAAGTTTCATGAAATTCCCCCCTTCAAAGTCAAGGCTGACCCAAGCATCCTGATAAACGATGAAGATTATCCATGGTTACGGCGCAATAAGCAAACGACACAAGCGAAGAAAAAGTGAAGACTTTCTCCCGCAACTATTATGATGATAACATGGCAACTTTGTAACAGATGAGTATGATACCATTATCCGTTTTGTACATGCACATGCTATGCCAACTTTTTCAGAGTTCATTTGAAAACTATGAATTTTAAAACCTCGCCAACCGAAGGGCGCTCACACCGGTTTATAAATAAAGCAACAAAGAAAACAAAAAAAGAGTTTCCAAATTTGAAAACTAATGGCACTAACAGAAAGTTTATAATTTTTCTACAACTAAAAGCAAAAAGAATTAAAAAATAAAGCAAAAAACAACAAAAAATAAATAATGCAGAAAACAGAACAAAAAACTGAAAAAACTAAAAATAGCAACAATAAGTATTTTGTTGTAAGTAGAAACAAAATAAAATAAATAAAGCAACAAAGGAAACAAAAAAAGAGTTTTCAGATTTGAAAACTAATGGCACTAACAGAAAGTTTATAATTTTTCTAAAACTAAAAGCAAAAAGAATTAAAAAATAAAGCAAAAAACAACAAAAACTAAATAATGCAGAAAACAGAACAAAAAAATGAAAAAAAATAAAAATAGCAACAATAAGTATTTTGTTGTAAGTAGAAACAAAATAAAATAAATAAAGCAACCACTACTAGAAAAACCCCTACTAATGGCGCACCTAGTATGTCCATTAATGGCGCATCTGTGGTGTGCCATTAACAGCACGCCATTAGTAATTTTTACTAATGGCGCACCACCTGGTGCACCATTAGTATCTGGTATACTAACGGCGCACCGCGGGTGCGCCATTAGTATAGGCCAGGGTGCGCCATTAGTATGCCTCCCAGGGGCCATGTATACCCAGGTGCTTTGGCATACTAATGGCGCACCACCACTGGATGCGCCATTAGTAACCATGGCATATTAATGGCGCACATACCAGTGATGCGCCATTAGTATGCTTTGTCATACTAATGGCGCACTGTCATGTGATGCGCCATTAGTATGAATATTAGGTTTTTTTAATTTTTTTATTTTCTGTTTTTTGCACAGGTTACAAAATGTATAATTTGACAAAATATAGACAGCACACATCAACAACAGATTCATCGAATACAATAGAAGAATACAATTCATCATATTAGTCTCCGAATACAATTCATCATATTAGTCTCCGAATTGAAAAGACCGAACAAAGATAGAACATTATATTACAAGTCTCGAGACCGCGAGTAGCGAGTTTGTCTTCACATTACAAGTCGATATCGATCATCTAAACTACCATCACATAGAAGAGAGCTGCGGTCATCACGATGAGCATCATCACGATGAAACTCGTCTTCATCCGGTTCCTCCAACGCTCCCTCCCCTCTCCCGCTAGATAGCGGGCGTATCTAGATTCGGCCTCGGCCCTAGTGGTGTACCCTTTGTAACTGTTACCGCTGAATCGGTGAACCTGTCTCCGACACTCCTCCCAGTCATCGTAGACTCCGGGAACCTTACCCTTGTACACGACATACGTCGCCATCGCTATGCACTAGCCAAACGAAACGTTAGTACCAATTCACAGACAATACATAAGCAATATATAATTATGCAACAGAACGATCGGAAGAGAAAAGCAAGACATTAATAGCATCGATTACATCTAAGTTGAATGACTCTCGAAACCAAAGAGACATACTACAAGTTCATTAAAGTTTAATTACAACATGAGCCAATCGATGTTTCAGAACTAGACACATCATCACTGCTTTCGACTCGACTCAAGGGACCGGAGCGTGGATGAAGCCGCCGTCTATCGTGGGAGTCATGAAATAACGGTCGTTGTCAGCCTGCATTTGTAGCATTGTGTCGATGTCACTGTTGGACGGTTGATTTCTGAGGTAGAACTGCCCTGAGGTACGAAGGACATCTTGATGGATGATTTCCGCAAACTCCGACTGGATGCGAAAGAATTCTTGTCAGAGGTCCGCGTCCTGGATTGCCGACACGCTCGCGGCCCAATCTTTGAGTTTACTCGGTAGAAGAAGTTGATGATGGTCCCGTACGATCGCCCGCATGTGATGGATGGCGTAGTAGGCACCCTTCTGACCGCCAGGCGGCTGCTTGACGCAGCAGAACATCGTATTGTGGGAGAACACGTGCTTGCCGTACTTACGAATAGGCCTGGTGAAGGTGCCTCCAGATTTGGCGTAGCCGGGGAGAACATCATCAAGAACGTTCTTGACATTTGTGTAGTCTACGCTCAACTGACGGTCCGGGTTGAAATACGTGGCCATGGAATATTTGGGGCTTAGGAGGATGAGCGTGCAACGTGTGTCACTGTAGAAAACACGGAATGTTAAAAGAAAAACGATCGAAATGTAAGAATTCATATGTTACGGGCCGGTTGAGGGGAGGACTTACTCAGGAAAGTAAGGCACGAGGAAGTTATCCTTATCTTGGTTTGCCAGAATGACGCCTTCGAGGTAAGAACTCGCGACTTGCCGGTCCCCAGCGCTGCCCAAGATCTTGGCACGCATGTAGAACGGGTCGACTATCACGATGTCCGGGGTCTTGTCGCGAATGATCCGCATCTCCATACTCAGCGAAAATAGCCGAACGAAGGTGTAGTGCAGCGGATGAAGGTTCAACATAGCGTGGATGTCATCAAAACGTAGGACGATCGTACGCCCGATGGAGTTATCCACAAAGCCCTTGCCCTCTGGCACCTTGGCCGTGAAAACTGGGTATGCCACATCCTTCTCCCTGAGACGCCACTTCTCTAAAGAAAGAACACTATCATGCAGACTCCGCATAGCACCGGTTGCAGCATTGAGCATATTTGTCGGTAGCATTGCCCTACCCGCCAGATGCACCCTCCTCGAGATATCCTGCGGTGAAGGTGGCCCGTCCTGAGCACGGATCGTACTCGGTGCCGGCTGGCTCGCACCCTTCTTAGTCTTTCTTTTGCGTGCCTTCTTCTTCTCCTGTAATGGGACCGAGTTCTGCTCACAGACCGCCTTCTTGAGTGTGTTGGGGCTGATAATATTTCGCACCTCGCCTATCTGAGGCTCGGTGAAGTCGGCAGCTGGAGGCGTCTCCTGAGAGCTGAACGTCAGACGGCGCCTGTTGCAACTTGGCTTCTCCGCGGTACCAGCTAGATCGCACACGTCTTTTGTTGGGTTTGGTTCTTGAGAAGGAGGCCCCATGAAGTCGCCATCGTACCCATGTTCGGCAAAGTACTGATCGACGTTGCCAAATGTATAATCTTCGTCGTCGTCGTCGTTCTGATCCTGTGCCATATGCATGTTTGGATCCAGTGGCATAGGGATGTCCGGCACCGTTACGGCGGTCTTGCCATGGGGCCGACTTGGCGCCGGCACGACTGGCGGTGTTGTCTTTGGGGTGGTGTCCCCCGCCCCCAAACGAATCTGGCTCTTCGGCCAAAGCAGGGGCCAGCTCAGGCAGGCGCTAAGGGTCATCACGTCTTCATCGTCGGCCCCGACGGGTCGAATCGGAGGTAACAAGTCGTCGCAGCCTGGCAGCACCCGAACCAGTTGAACCCTAAACAAGTTGGGTGGCATCTGGGTACCGTGGAACAAGGGGTTGCCCGGTTGAACGATTTTGTCCTTGGCGACATCGACCAACTCGTTGTTCACGAAGTGGAGGAGAGTGCACGGAACGTCGGCGGCTCCCTACGAAAACATGTAGGGCGTCAGGGATGCCCAGTCAAAGGCAAGGAGATGAAGTCCTCGGCCGAGAGAGGCTAAATTAGTTACCGTGATGATGGCGTCGAGCTCAGCTAATGTCGACGCACCGCCAACGGCGGGCGTGCAGTTGACGGAGGTGCCGCTTGCTGCAGAGGTGCCGGCCGGCGTACACCCGGGTGCATTAAGCTCCCGTGCCGGCATCGGAGACACCAATGTCGCCTCCGCCGGAGGCACCAATGGCCCCGCCATCGCATTATGCGAGTTGCTAGCCGTGAAGCTAGGAATCGAGGGCGGCACCTGTTGGTCGCCCGCAATCCACGCACTCAACCCCGAGATCAAGGTAGGCACAAGGGCGGTGATCGTCGCTCCGAGTCGTTGTTCCACTTGCTCTTGGACAATCTCCGGAATCCGCGCCACCTGTGCCTTGAGTTCTTGAACCTCTCGCGCCTGGCTTTCCGAGCTGGTCTTTTTCTCCTTCCGCACACCAGCGGAATAGTATGACCCCCATTTTGTCGACAAGCCTTTGCCGGCCACACGACCAACTAACGTCGGCTTACTGAGCTTATCCTTGTTCTTCATTACATTCAACCCCCTATTTAGAGTGGTGTCCCAAGGGTTGCTCTTAGTCGACCCCGCGCTACTGCTTTTAGTCGCCTGCGGAAGGAATGTGAACCATTTAGAAATTTGGCTTCATTAATTCGAATGCAACCATATGGAGCTAATTACGCGGGGGTGTATTCCTTACCAGAACAAGCTCAAGCTGCCTGGTCTTCGGATCCGTGGTAAGCTCCTTTGTTTTCGGGTCCTTCTTGTACCGGGCCCTGACAAAGTTCCTGGTCTGCTTGTCACCGTATTTATCGAAGAGGGGCGGTAGGCCTTGCTCGGCACGGTCCGCCTCCTCCTTGTCCCATATAGGCTCCGCCACTCTGTAACCGCCGGGACCGAGTGTGTGTTCCCCTATGTTCAGCTCCCGCATTTGTTTCCCCCACTCACTTGATTGGGAGCTTGCGGTGCTCGAGCAATTGATCTTGAAGTCGTTGTAGTCATCTTCGGTGATCGAAGGGTTTTTCTCCTTGATCTTCTGATAACTCTCACCTTTCTCGATCATTCTCTTCACATTGCTTTTCCAAGTAGACAGGGCCTTGCTCATCTTCGTGAGGGCAGCATTGTTCACTTTATTCCCTTTGAGGCTTGTGTTTTCAAATTCAGCGGGGAACTTGTATCATTCGTGCAGCTTCGTGAAGAGGAGGTTGCGCAAATTCCCTCGGTCAGGATGCCTCAGGTTCTCGGTGTTGATCGAGACGGTGCTCCGGACAATGCACCCGAGCTGAAGCGAGTACCCCTTGACTATTCGTTCGGGCGCCGTTGGATTCCCGTTGGAGTCCACTTTAGTAACTTCCTCCTTGAGGGTGCGGAGCACGATCGGGCGCCGGTCCTTCCGTTGCCTCTTCGGTTGGCTGCCATCTGTGCGTGTGCCACCATCATCAGTAGTGGCATCCTTGGCAGCACCATCAGTGGTGGCATCAGTGTGGTCATCCTCGGCGGCACCATCCGTGGTCTCAGGATCGGTGGGGAAGGCGGCGGCCTCATACAAGTGAGGTTGTTCCTCCATCTCCTGGGATAGCTCCCAGAATGCCTTGCCGCCCGAACCCCTGGCCTCATTGTTGTGGGCCATGTTTCTCTCTAAATAGAAACAAAGTTTGGTCAAAAAGTTGGTTATTGTCAAGGAACAAGATCATGGTCTCATCATTTACGGTTTGTCGACACCGAGGCATCCTAAAATCTAAGCTTTTATCATTGAGGGTTTTTCGACGCCGAGGCACCCTAAAAGCCTAACCTTTCATCATTTCGGTTTTTATCGACACCGAGGCACCCTAAAAGCCATGCATTAGTCACAAGTACGCCGGGGCACTTGATCCTACTTAATTAACTACTAAGATACCCCGGCCCATGCATTAGTCACAAGTACCCCATATGTCCTTTTTTTAGCAAAGTCATGCTAAAATTCACGGAAAATTTCAGCATGACCTTTGCTGAAAATAGGACATATGGAGTACCCGAATTTGCCGGAACGGAAGTTAATCGACATTCCGGCAAACTCAAGGGCCTCTCGGGGTACCTGCAAAATCATTATCCCAGGTGGACATGGATGCAATGTCACATGTCAAACTTTTTATGCATTTAAAATGCTGTTTGATACTTATTTGTGTTTAAATATGTTCAAACTTGTTTAAATCATAACAGTAATTTTTTTATAAGACAGTAATAATATTTTAAAAAATATCATCAAACAGTAATGCCGGTGGAGCGGGGGAGGGTGCGGGGGGTCGGTGGCGGCGGTTGAATAGGGGAGGGGTGCGGGGGGTCGGCGGCGGCGGTTGAGTAGGGGAATCGAGGGTGCGGGGGGTCGGCGGCGGCGGCTGGTGGACCGGGGGGTGCTCGGCGGCGAGGGGGACCGGATCTGGCGAGGTGGGATAGCGATCGAGATGGAGGGGGATCGAGATCGAGTGTCCATGAAATTTAAAAATATTCATGATAGTTCAAAAAGTGCCCATGAAATACAATCAAGAAATGAAGGCTACGATTTAAATACAATTGATCTTAGCTAGCTATCTGTTAACAATCTTCTTGCCCTTCTTTTTCGCAAATGGAGTTCTTCTGTGGAACGGACGTCCTTTAGGTAGGGTGGTCCTGCTTCTTCTTGTGGTGTATGCTGCTACTTCGTCATCGTCGTCATGTTCGATCCTCGGGTCGTCGTACTTGTCGAAGTCTTGCTCATTGGCTACTCCATCCATTCCGATGATCTTCCTTTTGCCTCTCCTCACGACAACATGACTGGTCTTTGACGGGTCGGTAATGAAGAAGCATTGGTCCACTTGGGAAGCCAGTACCCATGGCTCATTTTTCGCGGTGACGTTTGCGCCCGCGGTCTTGGATTTGGCTTCGGGTATAACCATGGTGGTGAAATACCGGTCTTCTTTTAGGACGCTCTTGGCCCATCTGACACGGAACATCGGGACCTTCTCTCCAGCGTAGCTCAGCTCCCAGATCTCCTCGATCCTTCCATAGTATCTGTCCTTGTCGTTACCGGTGTAGGATTCCATCGTTACCCCGGAGTTCTGATAACCATCGCTCTTCATGTCCTTAGCCTCGGTGTAGAATGTGTAGCCGCTGATATCGTACGCCTCATAGGTCATCAGGTTGTGCTCGGCGCCCTGTGACAAGGCGAATATGAGTTGTTCTTCCGCGGAAGAATCCTCATGTAAAGGGTACGACAGAAGCTTCTGCTTGAACCAACGCGTGAAACATGAGTTGTGCTCTTTGAGTATATCTCCGTCCGTCCTCTGTTGGCCTCGGTCATTGTACGTCTTCTTAATAAAGGTTTTGTGCTCTACCACCCAAGGATCGACCACGTCTATGTGTTGTAGCGCGACTAGGTTTGCTCTTTCAAAGTCGGCGAGTCGACCCTCGAAGTCGACATGCATTTCGCGGCGACCCTCACGGTGACCCCATCCAGCGAGCCTGCCAAGGTGCCTGTTGACGGGCAGACCAACGGGGTTCTCGATGCCTAGATAATTCGTGCAGTAGGAGATGCACTCTTCGGTCAGAAAGCCCCTGGCTATGCTTCCCTCTGGACGTGACATGTTGCGAACGTATCCTTTGATGACACCATTCATCCTTTCGAATGGCATCATGCTGTGCAGGAACGTCGGCCCGAGTTGGATGATATCCTCCACTATATGGACCAGCAGATGCACCATAACGTCGAAGAATGCGGGCGGGAAGTACATCTCAAGCTCGCATAGTATCACCACGATCTCTTCCTGTAGCCTTCTGAGTTGCCTCACGCCAATCGACTTCCGAGAGATGACTTCGAAGAAGTTGCATAGGCCAAATAGCGTTTCACGGACATGCGCGTCCATGATCCCACGGATTGCAACTGGAAGTATCTGCGTCATCAGCACGTGATAGTCGTGAGACTTCATCCCGCTGAACTTCTGCTTCGCTGGGTCTAGGTATCTGCTTATCTTCCCCGCGTAACCGTATGGAAGTTTTACTCCTAGGAGGCAGGTGAAAAACTGCTCGATCTCCTCCTGGCTTAGAGTGAAGCATGCGGGAGGGTAGTCATTTCCGGTCTTCTTGGCCTTTTTGCCTTTGCGACGACTTTCTGTGTCCTGCTTCGCCTCATCATCATCATCATCATCATATATAGCGTGAAGCTCCTGCCTGATGCCCATTGATTTCAAGTCTGCCCTTGCTTTCGGCCCATCTTTGGTCCTCTCTGGCATGTTGAGCTGGGTACCAAGTAGACTCTCGCACACGTTGTTCGTGATATGCATGACATCAAGGCTGTGAGGCACACGGTGGATCTTCCAGTACGGCAAGTCCCAGAAAACAGACCTCGTTTTCCATACCTTCAGCAGCGGCTCTGGCGCCGTTTGCTTCTTTCCCGGCAGTGGGCAGTCTTTCCAAATTTTCAACAGCTTGTCTATTTCCTCGCCGCTCCTTGTACACGGGCGTTTTCGGGGTTCGGTTTCACCATCGAACAGATCCTTGCGTTTCCTCCACGGGTCATTGTCGCGAAGCCACCTTCGTTCTCCCATGAACACTGTTTTCGAAGACCCGGGATCTCTATCTAGCTGGCGATACGTTGTGTCATCCATGCACCTTACGCATCCAGAAAATCCGTGGACTACCTGCCCCGCAAGATATCCGTAACCGAGATAGTCATGCACCGTCGTGAGCAGTGCGGCTCTCATAGGGAAATATTCTTTCTCGGCGGCGTCCCACGTATTGGCTGGCATTTTCCACATCGTGTCAATCTCCTCTTTCAGCAGCCCCAGATACAGATTGATGTCGTTCCCTGGTTGTTTCGGCCCTTCAATTGGCATACTCATGTGAATGTACTTCCTCTTCATGCACAACCAGGGGGGAAGGTTGTACATCCACACGAACACAGGCCAGGTGCTATGTGTGCTTCTCTGGCTGCCAAACGGATTGACTCCATCGGTGCTCGCGCCCAGCACGATGTTCCTTGGATCGTTCCCAAATTCTGGGTATTCGAAGTTCAACACTTGCCACTGGCTCGCATCCTTAGGGTGACTCAGCATCTTGTCTTTTTTATCTATCTCCGGATCATTTGCGTCATCTTCTCACTTCTTCTCCTCCCTATCCGCGTGCCAACGCAGGAGCTTTGCTACCTTAGGATCCGCAAATACCGCTGCAGACGAGGAGTGATCGGAAAGTACCACACCACTTTTCGAGGAGCTTTCTTCCTCTTCTTGTATCGAGTGACACCGCACACCGGACATATGGTAGACTCCGCGTGCTTGTCCCGATAAATGATGCAATTGTTCATGCACACATGGTATTTCACGTGCGGTAAATCCAGAGGACACACGATTTTCTTCGCCTCCTCCAAACTGGTCGGGCACTTGTTCCCCTTGGGAAGACGTTCGTGCCAGAATGACATGTTCTCGTCGAAGCATGCGTCGGTCATTTTGTGTTTTACCTTCATCTCCAGAGCCATGAGCGTTACTTTCAGGCGGGTATCCTCGGGCCTGGATCCTTCATACAATGGAGTAACCGCGTCTAACTCAAGTTGATCCATCTTGGCTTTCTCTCGGGCGGCAGCTCTTGCGTTATCCGTCTGCTTGAGAAGCAGCTCTTGAATATGAGGGTCCTGCACCCAGCCCATCGATGGTCCAGCGTCGTCTGCTCCGCCGGCATCATCATCATGTCCTGCATCTTCTACATGATGACTGTGTACAGCATCACCGTCGTGATCATCTCCTGGGGATTCTTCGTCTTCTCGCCCCCCTGAGCCGCGGTGGTTGTCTTGCTGCCCTTCCTCATTTCTTGCCCGGCCCCCATGGATGACTTCCTAGTCATCTTCATCACCTTGCCACCGATAGCCATCCATGAAACCACGCAAGAGCAGGTGGTCCCGCACCTGCCCGGAATCCGGGTCCGCAATAAGGCTATTCAGCTTGCATCTTCGACACGAACATCTTATCTCCGTCTCGTTCTTTTGAAGCATCTCGGCCTTCGCGGACCTCAAAAACCTATTCACGATGCCTTCGGTCATCGTGCGGACCATGGTTGCCTGCGGGGTAGAGCAAAACGACATTTTAGAACCAAGAAAAAATTTGGCATGACTTTCCCTAAAAAAAGGACCAAAAAGAATGCTTAATGCCAAAATTCTCGCCGAAACGGAAATGAATCAACATTCCGGCAAAATATTGGCAACTATCGCATTTCAAATACCGGTACACCTCCAAACACAAACACATATGCAACACCACAAACATATGCAACACCACGAACATACATAGATCTAGCTAGGCCATAAAAAGTGCATGTGCACATTGTTGTAGGGAGAACAACATAAATATAGCTTCTCCCCTTACTTACCTAGCAAAACAAGGTAACTTAACCACTTAATTTGAATGAATCTATGGTGGAAATGAGGTGAAAAAGAGGAGGCACCCGAGACAAGGAGGAGGCGGTGGAGAGAATGAAGTGGGGAGAAAGTGAGTGTGGGAGGAGAGGCTATCCAAAATATCTTGTTTCTGCCCACTTACTAATGGCGCACCAGCAACAAATGCGCCATTAGTAATCCAGGTTACTAATGGCGCACCCCCTGGTGGTGCGCCATTAGTACTTTTGCAAAAAAAGGAATAAAAACAATAATAAAAAAATTAACATTAGTGGCGCACCTTCTGGCTGGTGCGCCATTACTAGTTACAACTAGTAATGGCGCACCACCAGTGGATGCGCCATTAGTATATTTGGACAGGTGCACTAGTTCAAAAAAAATTGGTACTAATGGCGCACCGTGGGCAGGGTGCGCCATTAGTAGTTTCAACACTAATGGCGCATCTGGAGGTGGTGCGCCATTAGTATATACTAATGGCGCACCACATGTCTGGTGCGCCATTAGTGTCATTTCCATCTATAGCCCTTTTCCTAGTAGTGAACAAAGAAAACAAAAAAAGAGTTTTCAGATTTGAAAACTAATGGCACCAACAGAAAGTTTATAATTTTTCTAAAACTAAAAGCAAAAAGAATTAAAAAATAAAGCAAAAGACCAAAAGAAAAATAAACCAAAACCAAAATAAACTAAATAAAGCAACAAATAAAACAAAAAAACAAAAAAAATGCCACCTACTGGGCCCCCACGGCCTGAATACGACTAGAAACCCTATGGGCCAGGATTCATGCCCGTGGAAGGCCCAGTAGGCCCACAGGCACAGATGGCAGAGTTAGGCCCGAAAGCCTGCTTTAGAGAGGAGCTCGAGAGGGGAGCCGCACCGCACCTTATAAACTGGTGCGGCTCCCTCTCAACTAGCGAGGTGGGACTAAACATTTGGCGCGGGGCAGCACAAGGCCTTTGGTCCCGGTTGGTGGCACCAACTAGGACTAAAGGGTGCCTTTGGTCCCGGTTGGTGGCACCAACCGGGACTAATGCCCCCCTTTAGTCCCGGTTGGTGTCACCAACCGGG
>NC_041385.1:700481069-700511783 GCF_002162155.2 Triticum dicoccoides | reverse complement strand
GCTCAGTGTATATAAACAACACTTGTGAAAATTTTCAGTTTCATCGCGCATTTGCCCCCCGACGGCGCCGCCAGGCTGCCCCGCCGCCGTCGCCGTCGCCCGTGCCCCCGAGCCCATGCCGTCGCCGGCCGCGCCCTCGAGCCCAGACGCCATCGTCACCCGGCGCCGCCCCGACGCCGTCGCCGCGGGCCACCCCGGCCGCGCCGTCCCAACGCCGTCGCCGCCCCGCCTCTGCCTCGCCGTCGCCTCTGCCTCGCCGTCGCCCCGCACCGCTTTGGTCAGGGCTGGCACCGCCCCCCTCTTCCCCCTTTTTTTTGCAAATATTTTTTTCCTGATTATGTGTGTATATGTATGAGTATATATGTATATGTGTATATCTGTTTATATGTCTTTTTTTAGATTTTTTTGTTTTTTGCATTTTTATAAAAATGTATATATGTTCTCTGTGTATATATATGTTTTCTGTTCATTGATTTTTATTTGAACATTATTTAAAAAAAACAAGCAATACTACTTCATGTATTTTTAAGAAGGAAGAAGAAGAAAAAGAATGAGAGGAAAAAGGAAAAAAGAAGAGGAAGAAAGGAGAAGAAGAGGGGAGGAAGAAGAGGAGAAATAAATAAGAAGAGGAAAAAAGAAGAAAAAGAAGAGGAGAAGATGAAAGGAATAGAGGAGAAGAAGAAAAAAATAGAAAATATTCTATTTTTTCTTCCTCTCCTCTATTCCTTTCTTCTTCTCCTCTTTTTTTTCTTCTTTTTTTCTTCGATCTTCTCCTCTGTCATCGTCGATATACCCCTCCCGATAACTTCAACATGAGAGGAGAAGAAGAAAGAAAGGAATAGAGGAGAAAGAAGAAACTTTGACACGAGGGGGGGGTACCGATACCCCCTCCCCGATAACATTATTTTCACCAAAAAAGCTCCGGGACTACCGAAGAAGCTGCAATTTAGGCACCCGAAAGTAAGTACTATATAGTAGCATATTCCAGGCATCTCCTAGTGATTCAAGCGCTAGTTTCATCAATACCATTTAGCATGCTTGCAAATTATCAGTTTGATTGACCTCTATTTCTTGTAAAGTGGTTGTGGCAGGAACAAGGGAATGATTTCTGTGGATACTACATTTGCGAGTCCATCCGCCACACGACCTGTGAGCGGGGCTACTCCGACAAACAATATGAAGTGCGTAAATAACAATATTCACAATTTTATTTTATTACCATCATTTGTGTTGAGTTTCATTCATTCATATATATATATGTATTGACCCCCTTCTTAAAATTAGATGTTTCGGATGCGGGATGAACTCCTAGCACCAGATCGCATGCGAGCAATTCAAGAGGAATTGGCGGCATTCTTTCTTGACCACGTGATCGCTGAAGACGGAGAATACTATGTGGACCATGCGTCCGTATTTTAGGAGATTATATATTTGTAAAAGATAATTATTGTATATATGTAGCCGGTAGTGTCGGATAGATATACGAGAACTTGTTTGTTCGACCAATCTCTCGGAGAAGGAGAGGTGGTCGATATCACTTCTCTCTGTATGCATATATGTTCATGACGATCTTCTGTTTGCTTACTAGCTAGCTAGCGTGTCTAGCTAGTCCTCTCTATACGTATGTATGTATGGTATGTAGCGTCGACCAAGCACGGACAAAAGAGAGGACACTTCTCTCTATTAATTAGCTAGCTATAGCACAATATATGAAACACCTAAATTAACCCCCCAAAACCCCCCAAACCCCCCCCCCTTTCAAAAAAAAACAAAAACCACAGCCACATAAACGCTGACGCGTGGATGCCTATTGGTCCTGGTTGGTGCCACCAACCGGGACCAAAGGCCCTCCTGCCTGGGCTCAGGGGACAGGCCACGTGGAGGCCCTTCTGTCCCGGTTCTGGATTGAACCGGGACTAAAGGGGTCAGGGCATTAGTACCGACCCTTTAGTCCCGGTTCATGAACCGGGACTAAAGGCCCTCACCAACCGGGACAATAGGCCCTTTTTCTACTAGTGATCCCCCGGTTTCCTACCAGAGCCGAGGAGGAGGCTGGCGTTTTGGCATCGGCCGCATCAGAAGTTCCCGCCTGTACCTGGACACTAGGGGATTAGGGCTTTATTCTGCCCGATATCATAAAGACCGAACACCTCAGGGAGTGTTCGGCGTCTCGAGTTAGGCCTTATATGCATCAGCTGCGAATCATGTCTTTGGTCAAATGTTGGGTTTGCCCGGCTCCTGTATTTTGCTGCCTTACGTTCCGTATCATCGGCTAACGCGGCACCAGGAGAACTACTGCGATTGTGCCTCGGTTCGGCCGGAGAGCACCTCAGTAGAGAAAGCCGAAAATTGACTGTCATGATATAACGAGAGACTGGTCAACCACTCGATCGACCATTGGAATGTTTAGAATTCCTCCGCTTTGACGAAGGACCGCTTCTCGGTCAGGCACATATGCGCCCCAAGTTCGGAGAAGCGCGGTGCCATCAGGGGCTATATAGTATCCCCACATTCGAGCTCCTATGGCTAAGTGAAAGTGATAAAGGATTATAGTCCGGTTGCCTAGTTTGCTATGCTATCACCTCCTTAAAAGGACCAAGAAGTTGGACTAAGTGTGAAAAAGCGTTTTTCTTTTTGCAAACACCCCCGCACCATGTGCGTGGGGGCTGAAGCCAAAGACTGCCATCTTTCAGATTATACATACATATACGGCCGCACAGGAGATAGTTCAATACTTGAACACACAAGTATAAAAAGTCATTGCATTATAAACATGATCTTAGAAATCATACATGTTATTCAAACATAACATCTTTCGAGCACTGCGACTCTATTATACGAGCGCCCTGCAGGACTTCCTCAAAGTAATGCTCGGTGGGGAATCGGCTTCTGTCCAAGCCCCGGGATGCAACAGCGGTGGCATCCATCTCCGCCCAGTATGTTTTACCACGGGCGAGAGCCATCTGCGCACCTTCTATGCATGTCGACCGCTTCATCGCCTTAATATGCAGCACTGCCCAAGGAATTGCTGCAACAAGCCAAAATAACTCTTCGGCTTGGGCCTTTTCGGCCACAGATGTGTTACCACATCCGTCATGGCCAGTCCGGACAATCTATTCAGCTCAGCCCACTCAACAAGCCGATCACTCAACGGAAGTGGACGCTCCGGACTATGGAATTGAGACCAGAAAAGCTCTTCCATTTCATGATCCTCCTGGCTTCGAAAGTGCACAACTGCGTCAGCCACATTCGCCGCCAAGTCCAAATAAGGATCCTCCACACCGTACAATCGGTCCAGCTGAGCATACTTCGGATCCCTGAACTTCCTACGCAGCATAAAGGGCTTTCCAGCCACAATGTCTCCGACCTGACGCAGTTCCTCCTTCATGGCCCGCATCGCACTACGGGCATCCTTGGCCTCGGCATCGGCCTTCTTCAGGTCCTCTTGCTCCGCTCGGCGTTCTCCTTCAAGAACTTCCAGGCGGTCGATAGCAACTCTTAGTTTCATGGCCAGTCCAGCCATCTCCTCCCTGCTTCGGCAGTGAGCAGCCTTCTCGGCTTCTAGCCCTTCCGCTGCCTTCAAGGCAGCCGCCTCGCTCTTTCTGGCTTGCTCCTTGGCCCGAGCGAGTTCTGCTCGAAGGTCCTCCACAGCAGCAGCACCATCTGCATCTAAGCATACAATTTGTAAGGAATGGGCGTCAGCTCCCTTACTAACCAACCGCGGGGCAACCACATACCTTGTGACTCATCAAGTCATCTATTGACCAACGAGATGTCCGCATCTGCAGCGTCGAGTTGCTTCTTCAGCTCGGAAAATTCATCAGTCCGGCTGGCCACCGAACGTTCCGCCACCTGCATGGGAAAGGCGATAGTTAATAATCGAGATTACGATCCTAGGCACGCTGTCGTTTTCGACAGCATACCAAGTCTCGGGGGCTACTATCTATACAGGGCGCACTTCATGTGCAAAACTGTCAACATGTATGTCATTTTTTGCGTACCTCAAATCCCGTCAGTAAACTTCCGACGGCCTCATACAACCCGGTTTCGGCGGACGAGATCCTCTCAATCACATCACCCATTAATGTGCGGTGATCTTCTGAGATGGACGCCCTCTTAAGCAAATCCTGCAGCTCCACCGGCCGTACTCCAATGG
The DNA here is from genome assembly GCF_002162155.2 of Triticum dicoccoides. Lineage (NCBI taxonomy): Eukaryota > Viridiplantae > Streptophyta > Magnoliopsida > Poales > Poaceae > Triticum > Triticum dicoccoides. The sequence continues at coordinate 700,507,627 of NC_041385.1, read as the reverse complement.
GCGCCGAACTTTCCGGTCCCGCCGGATTCGGGGAGACCCTCCGCGACGACACCTCAGGGTCGTCCGCCCCGCATGATGGGGCAGTAGATGAAGGCGTTTCGCTTTCCATCATCTCCGGACGAAGGTCTCCCGAAGATGAGCTGTGTTGAGATGGGCTGGGATCCGAACTACAAATTAAAAACTTTGTTACCTTTATACATTAAGCAGGGGTGTCTGATAATATTAAAATCCCCCTTTTCACTTACGGCTCGTTAGAGGGTTGATTCCTCTGAGGAGACAGTACGGCCGGGGCGCTTTCTGGTGCAGGACCTTCTGGCACAGATTTCTTTCCCCGATTTGAGGCCTTGGCCTCCGGGTCTTCGGAAGCGTTCCTCTTCTCCCCCTAGAAGGAGGGGCTCTCGATTCCTCCCTTACTAAACGCCTCCTTGGCAGAGGTGACAGTTTCCCCGTACCCCCCTTCGCCCTCATTCGAAGGTGCAACCTCCAACATTTTGATTAACACGAGATCCTGCATGGTCTCAGGGAGGGGGGCCGGACACCGTATCAGTTTTGCTTTCGTTATCCACTCCTGTCCAGAGATAGCTGGTTAAAAGGCAAGCTCACGATAAATAAATGGATGGTGTGTCCGGACACAGGGCTACTTACTTGAGTATCCGGGCGATTGCAGCTCAATTCTGGATGTGTCTCTTGCGATCTGAAGAACAATTTATACATCTCCATGGGAGTCAAACCCATGAAGTGTTGAAGAGCTCGCGGCCCCTCCGGATTAAATTACCACAGGCGGAGGGGGCGACGTTTGCAGGGCAGTAGGCGCCGGATCAACATGACATGCACCACTGCGACCAGATTGATCACCCTTTCTTGGAGGACTCGAATCCGGTCCTGCAACAGGGGGACGTCTTTGGGCGGCCCCCAGTCACGCCCCTTGTTGACCCGTGACGTCAGCTGCTGTGGAGGGCCCGAGCGAAAGACGGGCGGCGGCTTCTGCCTGCTGCCCCGGGGAGCGGTGATATAAAACCACTCCTGTTGCCACAAGCCAAGCTCCTCTTGGAAAGAGCCCTTGGGCCATGGAGCTTCGGCCCTCTTGCTTATAACCGCCCCGCCGCACTCTGCCTGACGCCCCTCAATCATCTTCGGCTCCATGTTGAAGGTTTTGAGCCATAAGCCGAAGTGAGGGGTAGTGCGGAGGAAGGCTTCACAGACGACAATGAATGATGAGATATGGAGGATGGACTCCGGAGCCAGGTCGTGGAATTTCAGCCCATAGTAAAACATGAGCCCCCTCATGAAGGGATCCGTCGGGAAGCCTAAACCCCGACGGAAGTGAGACATGAACACGACGATCTTGCCAGGCTCGGGAGTTGGGATAACTTGCCCTCGGGCAGGCAGCCTATGCGAAATCTCGTAGGTTAAGTACCTGGCATCTCTCAGCTTTAGCACGTCCTCCTCCGTGACGGAGGAGGGCATCCACCGGCCTCGTAGATCAGGACCGGACATTGTCGAGGATCGAAGGTACCTGAATTCGGAGCCCTGGGTGTTCGAACTCAGCGAGAAGGGCGGATTCGATAGAGGATTGAATAAAAAGAACGGGCCTTGGTCTCATTATAAAGAGGAAGAATACCAAGAGCCGTCCCCGTGACCGTTTGGAACCCGCCTTCGATGGAGGGGGCGTGGCAACGGGCGCGGTTGGGTTACCCACGTCCGTATTGATGGGAATCCCGGAATAAGGGGAACACTATCTCTACTTCGACAAGACGTGCCAAGGAAACTGCCTCGCTAAACGCGCTGAGGTGGAACAATAAAAACAATTCGAGTAAAGGCTTGGAAGTGGTGTGACGTCACGTCGCAGAATACGTCAGCAGATTGATCTGGTGTAATATTATTCTTTCTATGGTGGTATGTGGAATTTAGTTTTGCAGAGCCAGACACTATTCTGGTGTTCACAATCTTCTATAAATTATTCGGAGGAGGAACCCGCCTTGCAATGCCGAAGAGGACATGCACGCCGGACTCGTCGTCATTGAAGCCTGGTTCAGGGGCTACTGAGGGAGTCCCGGACTAGGGGGTGTCCGGATAGCCAAACTACCATCATCGGCCGGACTCCAAGACTATGAAGATATAAGATTGAAGACTTCGTCCTGTGTCCGGATGGGACTTTCCTTGGCGTGGAAGGCAAGCTTGGCGATACGGATATGTAGATCTCCTACCATTGTAACCGACTCTGTGTAACCCTAGCCCTCTCCGGTGTCTATATAAACCGGATGGCTTTAGTCAATAGGACGAACAACAATCATACCATAGGCTAGCTTCTAGGGTTTAGCCTCCTTGATCTCGTGGTAGATCTACTCTTGTAACCCACATCATCAATATTAATCAAGCAGGACGTAGGGTTTTACCTCCATCAAGAGGGCCCGAACCTGGGTAAAAACGTCGTGTCCCTCATCTCCTGTTACCCAAGATCCGCCGGTTTTGAAACCGACAACGTGGATTGCGGGCGGCCAACAGGGGCCGCCCCAGGTTCCCAGCTTCACGGCCAGCAACTCACACAATGCGCAGGCGGCGCCATTGGTGTCTCCGGCGGAGGCGGTATTCGTGTCTCCGGCGCCGACACAGGCATTGGAGCTTAATGCACCCGAGTGTACGCCGGCCGGCACCTCGGCAGCAAGCGGACCCTCCGTCAGTTGCACGCTCGCCGTTAGCGGTGCCTCGACATTAGCCGAGCTCGACGCCATCACGATAACTAAGCCTCTCGGCCGATGACTTCATCTCCTTGCCTTTGACTAGGCATCCCTGACGCCCTACATGTTTTCGCAGGGCGCCGCCGATGTTCCATGCACTCTCCTGCACTTTGTGGGCGGCGAGTTGATCGATGTCGCCAAGGGAAGAATAGTTCAACTGGGCAACCCCGTGTTCCACAGTAATCCGATGCCACCCATCGTGTATAGGGTTGAACTGGTTCGGGTGCTGCCAGGCTGCGACGAGTTGTTACCTCCGATTCGACCCGCTGGGGCCGACAAAGATGATGTGATGACCCTCAGCGCCTGCGTAAGCTGGCCCCTGCTTTGGCCGAAGAGCCAGATTCGTTTGGGGGCGGGGGACACCACCCCACAGACAACACCGCCAGTCGTGTCGGCGCCAAGCCATGGCAAGACCGCCGCAACGCTACCGGACATGCCGGACATCCCTATGGCACAGGATCCGGACATGCATATGGCGCAGGATCCGGATGACGACGACAACAACGACGGTACATTTACCAACATCGATAAGTACTTTGCCGAACATGGGTACAGTGACGAATTCTTCGGGCCTCCTTCTCAAGAACCCAACCCTGAAAAGGACGACCGCGATCTAGCTGGTACCACGGAGAAACCCAATTGCAACAGGCGTCGTCTGGTGTTCAGTTCTCAGGAGACGCCTCCAGCTGCCGCCTTCACCGAGCCTCAGATAGCCGAGGTGCGAAATATTATCAGCCCCAACACACTCAAGAAGGCGGTCTCTGAGAAGAACTCGATCCCATGACAGTAGATGAAGAAGAAGGGACGGAAACAAAAGAATAACAAGAGCAGTGCAAGCCAGCCGGCACCGAGTACGATCCGTGCTCGGGACGGGCCACCTTCACCTAAGGATATCTCGAGGAGGGTGCTGATACGTCTCCAACGTATCTATAATTTTTGATTGCTCCATGCTACTTTATCTACTGTTTTAGGCAATATTGGGCTTTATTACCCACTTTTATATTATTTTTGGGACTAACCTATTAACCGGAGGCCCAGCCCAGATTTGCTGTTTTATGCCTATTTTAGTGTTTCGAGGAAAAGGAATATCAGACAGAGTCAAAACAGAACGAAATCAGCTGGAGAAGTTATTTTTGGAAGGAAAGCCACCCAGGGAACTTGGAGTGCACGTCAGGGGAGATACGGGCTGCCCACGAGGGTGGGGGGCGCGCCCCCTGCCTCGTGGGACCCCCGTAGCTCCACCGACGTACTTCCTGCACCCATATATACCCACGTACCCAAAAACTTCCAGAACAAAACCTATATCGGGAGTTCCGCCGCCGAAAGCCTCCAGAGCCACGAAAAACCAATTGGGACCCTGTTCCGGCACCTTGCCGGAGGGGGATCCCATCACCGGAGGCCATCTTCATCATCCCGGCGCTATCCATGACAAGGAGGGAGTAGTTCACCCTCGGGGCAGAGGGTATGTACCAGTAGCTATGTGTTTGATCTCTCTCTCTCATGTTCTCTCTCGTGTTCCCTCTATGGCACGATCTTGATGTATCCCGAGCTTTGCTATTGTAGTTGGATCTTATGATGTTTCTCCCCCTCTACTCTCTTATGATGAATTGAGTTTCCCCTTTGAAGTTATCTTATCGGATTGAGTATTTTATGAGAACACTTGATGTATGTCTTGCCGTGATTATCTGTGGTGACAATGGTATATCATGTGCCACTTGATGTATGTTTTGGTGATCAACTTGCGGGTTTCGTGACATTGGGAACCTATGCATAGGGGTTGGCACACGTTCTTGACTCTCCGGTAGTAGCTTTGGGGCACTCTTTGAAGTACTTTTATGTTGGTTGGATGAATCTGAGATTGTGTGACGCATATCGTATAATCATGCCCACGGATACTTGAGGTGACAATGGAGTATGTAGGTGACATTAGGGTTTTGGTTGATTTGTGTCTTAAGGTGTTATTCTAGTATGAACTCTATGATGGATTGAGCGGAAAGAATAGCTTTATGTTACTTTACTACGAACTCTTGAATAGATAGAATAGAAAGGATAACTTTGAGGTGGTTTCGTACCCTACCATAATCTCTACATTTCTTCTCCGCTATTAGTGGCTTTAGAGTGACTCTTTGTTGCATGTTGAGGGCTTGTTATATGATGTATCTATGTTATTATTGTTGAGAGAACTTGCACTAGTGAAAGTATGAACCCTAGGCCTTGTTTCCTATCATTGCAATATCGTTTACGCTCACTTTTACCACTTGTTACCTTGCTGTTTTTATTATTTCAGATTACAAAAACCTATATCTACTATCTATTTTGCACTTGTATCTTCATCTCTTCGCCGAACTAGTGCACCTATACAATTTACCATTGTATTGGGTGTGTTGGGGACACAAGAGACTCTTTGTTATTTGGTTGCAGGGTTGTTGGAGAGAGACCATCTTCATCCTACGCCTCCTACGGATTGATAAACCTTAGGTCATCCACTTGAGGGAAATTTGCTACTGTCCTACAAACCTGTGCACTTGCAGGCCCAACAACGTCTACAAGAAGAAGGTTGTGTAGTAGACATCAAGCTCTTTTCTGGCGCCGTTGCTGGGGAGGCTAGGTAAACGGTACTCACACTCCATCAACTAAGCTCTTTTTTCGCGCGGTGAGTGCTTGAAGGTATATCTTTAGATCTTGCAATCGAATCTTTTTGTTTCTTGTTTTAGCACTAGTTTATTTTATAAAAGAAAACTACAAAAAAAATGGAATTAAGTTTGTCACATACGCTTCATCTTTTGAATATCTTTTGTGAGTATGATGGAAAGGAAAATTGTGCTCATGTACTAGAAGAAGAATTACATAGAATTCTTGGCATAAAATATGTGAATGATGAGCATGATTGCAATGTTGTTAGCATGAATTCCTTGAATATCCATGATGCTAATGATATGCAAAGCCACAAGCTTGGGGAAGCTATGTTTGATGGAGATGATATTTCTTGTCCCCCAAGCTTTGATGAGCAAATTTACTATGATGAAAGCATGCCTCCTATCTATGATGATTATTGTGATGACTTGTTTGCTTTAAAGAATAATGATAACCATGAAACGTGTCATCTTGATCTTAATTTTCAATCACATAATAGTTATTTTGTTGAGTTTGCTCCCACTACTATTCATGAGAAGAAATTTGCTTATGTGGAGAGTAGTAAATTTTTTGTGCTTGTAGATCATGAAAAGAATGCTTTAGGTGCTGGTTATATTGTTGAATTCATTCATGATGCTACTGAAAATTATTATGAGAGAGGAACATATGCTTGTAGGAATTGCAATAATATCAAGTTTCCTCCCTATGTGCTTAAATTCTTGAAGCTATGCTTGTGCTACCTTCCTATGCTAGTTGATTATTGTTCCCATAAGTTGTTTGATCACAAAATCCCTATGCATAGGAAGTGGGTTAGGCTTAAATGTGCTAGTCATATGCTTCATGATTCTCCCGTTATGTTTCAATCCTTATCTTTTATGTGAGCATCATTGTCATCATCATGCCTAGCTAGAAAGGCATTAAAGAAAAGCGCTTGTTGGGAGACAACCCAATATTTACCCTTACTGTTTTTGTGTGTCCACATGATTATGCTACTGTAGTAATCATGTTTTATAGCTTTTGTTTCAATAAAGTGCCCAGTAGAACCTTTGGGAAGACATGGGTGAAGTTTATGTGATCTTGCTGTAAAAAAACAGAAACTTTACCGCTCACGAGATTAGCTGCCATTTTTTACTCGAAAGTGCTTTTAGGTTGATTCTTTTTGAAGATGATTAATAGAGAAATTACTCAGGTCCATCAATTTATTTCATAATTTTTGGGGTTACAGAGGTATACGTTTGATACAGATTACTACAGACTATTCTGTTTTTGACAGATTCTGTTTTCTATGTGTTGTTTGCTTATTTTGATGCATCTATGGCTAGTATTAAGTAGTATGAAACATAGATAAGTTGGAATACAGTAGATATTACACCAATATGAATTTAGAATGAGTTCATTACAGTACCTAAGTGGTGGTTTTATTTTCTTATACTAACGGAGCTTACGAGTTTTGTTTTGAGTTTTGTGTGGTTGAAGTTTTCAAGTTTTGGGTAAAGATTCGATGGACTATGGAATAAGGAGTGGCAAGAGCCTAAACTTGGGGATTCCCAAGGAACCCCAAGGTAAAATTTAAGGACAACCAAGCAACTAATCTTGGGGATGCCCCGGAAGGCATCCCCTCTTTCGTCTTCGTTCATCGGTAACTTTACTTGGAGCTATATTTTTATTCGCCACATGATATGTGTTTTGCTTGGAGCATCATTTTCGTTTGTTAGTGTTTGCTTGCTGTTATTTAGAATAATGTTTTGCATATTTAGTTTCAATAAAAAAGTCAAGGATAGCCTTTGCCATGCTTATTTTTCTAGTATACATGTTGCTGTTTGAAAACAGAAAGTTTACCGCTGTTGCAAAAATTCCCTAGAAAATTCAGAGCATGGTCTAACGTTAATATTTTTGAATATTAAGCTCTGATAAATTTATTACAGTAGGAATTTTAGTTCATAATTTCTGTGGTCAGGGAAGTATTGATACTCTTGCATTCTTTACAGACTGTACTGCTTTGGTAGATTGCTGTTATGTTTGCATTGTTTGCATATGTTTGCTTGTTTAATGATTCTATTTGAGGATAGGAGTATTAAATATACAGAGGCATTTAGTATGCAATGTTGAATAATAATTTAAGTGATTTGTTATAGTAGAAAATTATACGGTTTTGCATTGGTTTATATTAACCTATCTCATGAGTTCTTGTTGAGTTTGTTGTGAATGAAGCTTTTGATAAAAAGAGAAACCATGATATGAGAGGAATTAAGGAGACACAGAAGTTCAAGCTTGGGGATGCCCAAGGCACCCCAAGATAATATTTCAAGAAGTCTCAAGCATCTAAGCTTGGGGATGCCCCGGTAGGCATCCCACCTTTCTTCTTCAACAACTATCGGTTAGTATCGGTTGAGCCTAAGTTTTTGCTTCTTCACATGAGTTGTGCTATCCTTGCATTGTAGTTTCCTTTATCTTTGCTTTCTGTTTGAATAAAGTATCAAGATCTGAAATTATTGAGAGAGAGTCTTCGTTTAGTTGCATAATTATTCGACTACTCATTGATCTTCACTTATATCTTTCGGAGTAGTTTTTAGTTTTTGCTCTAGTGTTTCACTTATATCTTTTAGAGCATGGTGGTAGTTTTATTTTGAAGAAATAGATGAACTCTCATGCTTCACTTAGATTATTTTGAGAGTCGTTAATAGCATGGTGATTTGCTTAATGTTAATATACTTGGTATTCAAGATATGTGAAACTTTCTTATGAGTGTGTTGAATACTAAGAAAAGTTTGATGCTTGATAATTGTTTTGAGATATGGAGGTGATAATATCAAAGTCGTGCTAGTTGGGTGATTATGAATTTGACAAATGCTTGTGTTGAAGTTTGCAAGTCCCGTAGCATGCACGTATGGTTAAAGTTGTGTAACAAATTTGAAACATGAAGTGTACCTGGCTTGTGCATCCTTATGAGTGGCGGTCGGGGACGAGCGATGGTCTTTTCCTACCAATCTATCCCCCTAGGAGCATGCGCGTAGTACTTGATTTTTGATGACTTCTAAATCTTTGCAATAAGTATATGAGTTCTTTTGACTAATGTTGAGTCCATGGATTATACGCACTCTCACCTTTCCGCCTTTGCTAGCCACTTCGGTACCGTGCATTGCCCTTTCTCACCTTGAGAGTTGGTGCAAACTTCGCTGGTGCATCCAAACCCCGTGATACGATACGCTCTATCACACATAAACCTCCTTATATCTTCCTCAAAACAGCCACCATACCTACCTATTATGGCATTTCCATAGCCATTTCGAGATATATTGCCATGCAACTTCCACCATCATCATCATGACATACATTACTTTTGTCACATTGCCATTGCATGATCATGTAGTTGACATCATATTTGTGGCAAGGCCACCATTGCATTATTTTTCAGACATGTCACTCTTGATTCATTGCACCATCCCGGTACACCGCCGGAGGCATTCATATAGAGTCATATCTTGTTCTAAGTTTCGAGTTGTAATCTGTTGTAATCAATAGAAGTGTGATGATCATCATTATTAGAGCATTGCCCAAAAGAAAAAAAAGAAAAAAGGCCAAAAGAAAAAAAAGATAGGCCCAAAAAAAAGGGCAATGCTACTATCTCTTTTTCCACACTTGTGCTTCAAAGTAGCACCTTGTTCTTCATGTAGTGAGTCTCATATATTGTGCTTCAAAGTAGCACCTTGTTCCTCATGTAGTGAGTCTCATAAGTTGTCTTTTTTTATACTAGTGGGAATCTTTCATTATAGAACTTGGCTTGTATATTCCTACGATGGGCTTCCTCAAATGCCCTAGGTCTTCATGAGCAAGCGAGTTGGATGCACGCCCACTAGTTTTATTTTGTTGAGCATTCATAGCTCTAGTGCATCCGTTGCATGGCAATCCCTACTCCTCATGTTGACATCAATTGATGGGCATCTCCATAGCCCGTTGATTATCCCCGTCAATGTGAGACTTTCTCCTATTTTTGTCTTCTCCACACAAACCCCATCATCATATTCTATTCCACACATAGTGCTATATCCATGGCTCACGCTCATGTATTGCGTGAAGGTTGAAAAAGTTTGAGATTATTTAAGTATGAAACAATTGCTTGGCTTGTCATCGGGGGTATAGAAGTTGGGAACATCTTTGTGTGATGAAAATGAAGCATAGCCTAACTATATGATTTTGTAGGGATGAACTTTCTTTTGCCATGTTATTTTGAGAAGACATGATTGCTTTGATTAGTATGCTTGAAGTATCATTACTTTTATGTCAATATGAACTTTTGTCTTGAATCTTTCGGATCTGAATATTCATGCCACAATTAAGAAGATTTACATTGAAATTATGCCAAAATATCACTCTGCATCAAAAATTCTTTTTTATCATTTACCTACTCGAGGACGAGCAGGAATTAAGCTTGGGGATGCTTGATACGTCTCCAACATATCTATAATTTTTTATTGCTCCATGCTACTTTATCTATTGTTTTTAGGAAATATTGGGCTTTGTTATCCACTTATATATTATTTTTGGGACTAACCTATTAACCGGAGGCCCAACCCAGATTTGCTGTTTTATGACTATTTCAGTGTTTCGAGGAAAAGGAATATCAGATGGAGTCAAAACGGAACGAAATCAACTGGAGAAGTTATTTTTGGAAGGAAAGCCACCCAGGGAACTTGGAGTGCACGTCAGGGGAGATACGGGATGCCCATGAGGGTGGGGGGCGTGCGCCCCTGGGCACGCCCCCTACCTCGTGGGACCCCCGTAGCTCCACCGATGTACTTCCTGCACCCATATATACCTACGTACCCAAAAACTTTTAGAACAGAACCTAGATCGGGAGTTCCGCCGCCGAAAGCCTCCAGAGCCACGAAAAACCAATCGGGACCCTATTCCGGCACCCTGCCGGAGGGGGATCCCATCACCGGAGGCCATCTTCATCATCCCGACGTTATCCATGACAAGGAGGGAGTAGTTCACCCTTGGGGCTGAGGGTATGTACCAGTAGCTATGTGTTTGATCTCTCTCTCTCGTGTTCTCTCTCGTGTTCCCTCTATGGCACGATCTTGATGTATCCCGAGCTTTGCTATTATAGTTGGATCTTATGATGTTTCCCCCCCTCTACTCTCTTGTGATGAATTGAGTTTCCCCTTTGAAGTTATCTTATCGGATTGAGTCTTTTATGAGAACACTTGATGTATGTCTTGCCGTGATTATCTGTGGAGACAATGGGATATCATGTGCCACTTGATGTATGTTTTGGTGATCAACTTGCGGGTTTCGTGACATTGGGAACCTATGCATAGGGGTTGGCACATGTTCTTGACTCTCCGGTAGTAGCTTTGGGGCACTCTTTGAAGTACTTTTATGTTGGTTGGATGAATCTGAGATTGTGTGACGCATATCATATAATCATGCCCATGGATACTTGAGGTGACAATGGAGTATGTAGGTGACATTAGGGTTTTGGTTGATTTGTGTCTGAAGGTGTTATTCTAGTATGAACTCTATGATGGATTAAGCGAAAAGAATAGCTTTATGTTATTTTACTATGAACTCTTGAATAGATAGAACAGAAAGGATAACTTTGAGGTGGTTTCGTACCCTACCATAATCTCTATGTTTGTTCTCCGCTATTAGTGGCTTTAGAGTGACTCTTTGTTGCATGTTGAGGGCTTGTTATATGATCTATCTATGTTATTATTGTTGAGAGAACTTGCACTAGTGAAAGTATGAACCCTAGGCCTTGTTTCCTATCATTGCAATATCGTTTACGCTCACTTTTACCAGTTGTTACCTTGCTGTTTTTATTATTCCAGATTACAAAAACCTATATCTACTATCTATTTTGCACTTGTATCTTCATCTCTTCGCCGAACTAGTGCACCTATACAATTTACCATTGTATTGGGTGTGTTGGGGACACAAGAGACTCTTTGTTATTTGGTTGCAGGGTTGTTTGAGAGAGACGATCTTCATCCTACGCCTCCTATGGATTGATAAACCTTAGGTCATCCACTTGTGGGAAATTTGCTACTGTCCTACAAACATGTGCAATTGCAGGCCCAACAACGTCTACAAGAAGAAAGTTGTGTAGTAGACATCAGGTGCATGTGGAGGGTAGGGCGATGTTACCGACTAATCTGCTCAATGATGCAACCGGTGCTATGCAGAGTCTGCATGACATTGTTTTTTCTTTGGAGAAGCGGTGTCTCTCCCAGAATGATGTGGCATACCCGGTTTTCATGGGCAGGGGCCAGAGGGCAAGGGCTTTGTGGATAGCGCCATCGGGGGTACGATCGTCATGCGGTTTGATGACATCTTCGCTATGTTTAATCTTCATCCGCTACACTACACCTTTTTTTGGCTATTTTTGCTGAGTATGGAGATGTGGATCATTAGAGACAAGACCCCGGACATCGTGATAGTCGACCCCTTCTACATGCATGCCAAGATCTTGGGCAGCGCTGGGGACCGACAAGTCGCGAGTTCGCACCTCGAAGGCATCATTCTGGCAAACCCAGATAAGGATAACTTCCTTGTGCCTTACTTTCCCGAGTAAGTCATCCCCTCACCGCCCGTAACATATGATTTCTTAGACTTCGACCGTTCTTTCTTTTTCTAACATTCCGTGTTTTGTGCAGTGACACACATTGCACACTCATCCTCTTAAGCCCGAAATATTCCATGGCCACGTATTTCGACCTGGACCGTGAGTCGAAGATAGACTACACAAATATCAAGAAAGTTCTTGATGATGCTCTCCCGGGCTACGCCAGATCTGGAGGCACCTTTAAGAGGCTAGTTCGTAGGTATGGCAAGCACGTGTTCACCCACAATACGATGTTCCCCTATGTCAAGCAGCCGCCTGGAAGTCATAGGAATGCCTACTACGCCCTCAATCACACGCGGGCGATCGTACAGGACCATAATCAGCTTCTGCTACCAAATAATCTCAAAGATTGGGCCACACGCTTGTCGGCAATCCAGGACGCGGACATTAGACAAGAATTCTTTCGCATCCAGTCGGAGTTTGCGGAAATCATCCATCAAGATGTCATTCGTACCTCGAGGCAGTTCTACCTCAGATCTCAACCGTCCAACAGTGAGATAGAAACAACACTACAAATGCAGGCTGATAACGCCCGCGATTTCATGACCATCACGAAAGACGGCGGCTTCATCCACGCTCTGGTCCCTGAGTCGAGTCGAAAGTACTGATGCTATGTAGTTCTGAAATGTCGATTGGCTCATGTTGTAATATTAAACTTTAATGAACTTGTATGTGTCTTTGGTTTGGACAGTTGTTCAACTTATATGTAATCGATGCTATTTATTAGTAGGACCATGAGTCATGCTATTAATGTGTTGCTTTTCTCTTTCGATCCTTTTGTTGCATACTTATATATTGCTTATGTATTGTCTGTGAATTGTTACTAACGTTTTGTTTGGCTAGTGCATAGAGATGCCGTCGTATGTCGTGTACAAGGGTAAGGTTCCCAGAGTCTATGACGACTGGGAGGAGTGTCGGAGATAGGTTCACTATTTCAGCGGTAACAGTTACAAAGGGTACACCACTAGGGCGGAGGCAGAAGTTAGTTACGCGTGCTATCTAGTGGGAGAGAGGAGGGATCGTTGGAGGAACCGGATGAAGACCAGTTTCATCGCGATTATGCTCATCGTGATGACCGCAGCTCTCTTCTATGTGATGGCAGTTTAGATGATCGATATCGACTTGTAATGTGAAGACAAACTCGCTACTCGTGGTTTCGAGACTTGTAATGTTCTAACTTTGTTCGGTATTTTAAATTCGGAGACTAATATGATGAATTGTATTCGGAGACTAATCTTCTATTGTATTCGATAAATCTGCTGTTTATATGTTGTGCTCTCTATATTCTATGCAGTAATATGTTTTGTAACCTGTGCAAATATCAGAAAAGAAAAAAATCCCTAACATTCATACTGATGGCGCACCACTCAACACTTTAGTGGTGCACTGAAAAAAGCACACTAGTGGCGCACCGTCTACTAGTGCGTCATTAGTAAGCCAGAGCACATGGGTAAATATGGCCCCCTGGGAGGCATACTAATGGTGCACCGTGGGCTATACTAATGGCGCACTGCCTGGTGCGCCATTAGCATACCAGATACTAATGGCGCACCTGTGGTGCGCCATTAGTAAAAATTCTAATGGCGTGGTGCTAGTGGTGCACCTGTAGTGCGCCATTAGTAGGCAAAATAGGTGCGCCACTAGCAGACCTTTTCCTAGTAGTGAGTTGTCGATGATGTAGGCTTGTCGTCCATCTTCCAAGGCATTGGTTCACCATCATAGAAGGATGATCGAGTCTCCGGGATCCTTAAATCTGCAGCCAAACACATCCTTTTGAATCTATATTCATACTCAGTTTTGGTTTTGCAGGTCATAGATCTGAGCTTGGAGTTGCTCAATTTTCTCTTGAATCTTGAAGATGGTCTCTCCAATGATCTTGGCATCCAGCTTATGGCTACTGGTAAACTCCGTGATCATCATCTGGTTGGCGTTGAGTCCACGCTCCACCATCCCTTGACACTTGAAAACTTGCTGCTCCATGGCCTCGAGCTTTGTCTCCACGCTTCTGGTACGCCTTGGTCCATCCGCATCGCGGATGTGCAGCACCCCCTCACGCATCTCAATGGTTTGAGGGTGTTGCAACACCTCCGCGAGATAGGGATTGATAACCCTCTCGAAAAACTTGTCCTTGGGAGCGCTTGGAGACGTCATGATGCTCTAGATCTATCAGAAAAATAGCTCGAAACAAAGACAGAAGATTTTTGCATGATACGGTGGTCAAAATTTTCGGGAGATTATATAATGAATTTTTACCGACCAAAATACGTAACGTGCAAGAAAACGGAGTCCGGGAGGCACACCTGGTGTCCACGAGACAAGGGGCGCGCCTTGTAGGGGGGTGCATGCCCTCCACCCTCGCGGATGCCTCGTGTCCCTCTCAGACTACTTCTTTCTTCCTAAAATTCTTAAATATTCCAAAACGGAGAAAAATTGCCATTAGAACTATTTTGGAGTCGGTTTACTTACCGTACCACATACCTATTCCTTTTCGAAGTCTGGAACATTCTGGAAAGTGTCTCTTATGTATTCCTCAGGGGTTACGGTTTCAATAATATTAGTTTCAACATTAATAGGGTTACCTGAGATATAATGTTTGATTCTTTGACCGTTCACCACCCTCGGACTTGTGCCTTCGAAGTTGTTGATTTTTATGGCACCGAAACGATAGACCTCCTCGATAACGTAAGGACCTTCCCACTTAGAGAGAAGTTTTCCTGCAAAAAATCTTAAACAAGAGTTGAATAGCAACACATAATCACCTACGTTAAATTCTCGCTTTTGTATCCGTTTGTCATGCCATCTTTTAACTTTTTCTTTAAATAGTTTGGCATTCTCATATGCTTGGGTTCTCCATTCATCGAGTGAGCTAATGTCAAATAACCTCTTCTCACCGGCAATTTTGAAATCATAGTTGAGCTCTTTAATGGCCCAATATGCCTTATGTTCAAGTTCAAGAGGTAAGTGACATGCTTTTCCATAAACCATCTTATACGGAGACATACCCATAGGATTTTTACAAGCAGTTCTATAAGCCCATAGTGCATCATCAAGTTTCTTGGACCAATTCTTTCTAGATCTTTTAACAGTCTTTTGCAAAATTAATTTGAGCTCTCTATTGCTCAACTCTACTTGACCACTAGACTGTGAGTGATAAGGAGATGCAATTCTATGATTAACATCATACTTAGCAAGCATTTTACGGAAAGCATCATGAATAAAATGTGAACCACCATCATGCTTAAGATATCTAAGGACCCCAAACCTAGGAAAAATAACTTCTTTAAGCATCTTAATAGAGGTGTTATGATCATCACTACTTGTTGGAATAGCTTCTACCCACTTAGTAATGTAATCAACAACAACTAAAATATGTGTATATCCATTAGAGGTAGGAAAAGGTCCCATATAATCAAAGCCCCAAACATCAAATGGTTCAATAACAAGAGAATAATTCATAGGCATTTCTTGACGTCTACTAATATCACCAATTCTTTGACATTCATCACAAGACAAAACAAACTTACGGGAATCTTTGTAAAGAGTAGGACAATAAAAACCGGATTGCAATACCTTATGTGCAGTTCTGTCTCCAGCGTGGTGTCCTCCATATGATTCGGAGTGACACTTGCGTAGGATCTGTTCCTGTTCATGCTCAGGTACACAACGTCTAATAACACCATCTACTCCTTCTTTATAAAGGTGTGGGTCATCCCAGAAGTAATGTCTTAAATCATAGAAGAACTTTTTCTTTTGTTGCTATGTGAAACTAGGTGGTATAAATTTAGCAACAATGTAATTAGCATAACCAGCATACCAAGGAGCAGTACAAGAAGCATTAATGACTGCTAATTGTTCATCAGGAAAGTTATCATTAATAGGTAGTGGGTCATCAAGAACATTCTCTAGTCTATACAAGTTATCTGCAACGGGGTTCTCAGCTCCCTTTCTATCAATAATATGAAAATCAAATTCTTGAAGCAAGAGAATCCATCTAATAAGTCTAGGTTTAGCATCTTTCTTTTCCATAAGATATTTAATAGCAGCATGATCAATGTGAATAGTAACTTTAGAATCAACAATGTAAGGTCTGAACTTATCACATGCAAATACAACTGCTAAGAATTCTTTTTTGGTAGTAGCATAATTTCTTTGGGCAACATCAAGAGTCTTACTAGCATATTGAATAACATTTAATTTCTTATCAACTCTTTTCCCTAGAACAACACCTACAGCTAATCACTAGCATCACACATAATTTCAAAGGGTAAGTTCCAATCAGGTGGCTGGACAATAGGTGTAGTGATCAAGGCTTTCTTAAGTACTTCAAATGCTTCTACACAATCATCATCAAATACGAAAGGAATATCTTTTTGCAATAAATTGGTCAGAGGCCTAGAGATTTTAGAAAAGTCCTTAATGAACCTCCTATAAAAACCGGCATGACCAAGTAAACTTCTTATACCTTTAATGTCCTTGGGACATGGCATCTTTTTAATAGCATCAACTTTAGCTTTATCAACTTCAATACCTCTTTCAGAAATTTTATGCCCCAAGACAATGCCTTCATTAACCATAAAGTGACACTTTTCCCAATTTAGGATGAGACTAGTGTCTTCACATCTCTACAAAACTCGATCAAGGTTGCCCAAGCAATCATCAAAACATGATCCATAAACAAAGAAGTCATCCATGAATACCTCACAAATCTTTTCACAAAAGTCAGAGAATGTAGCCATCATGCATCTTTGAAAGGTAGCAGGTGCATTGCATAAACCAAAAGGCATAAGTCTATTAGCAAATGTACCAAAAGGGCAAGTAAAAGTAGTTTTTGATTGATCTTCCGCTGACACAGGTATTTGAGAGAAACCAGAATAACCATCTAGAAAGCAGAAATGTGTATGTTTGGATAGTCTTTCTAGCATTTGATCAATAAAAGGTAAAGGGTAATGATCTTTCTTAGTAGCTTTATTTAATTTATAGAAATCAATTACCATCCTATAACATGTAATAATTCTTTGCGGAATCAATTCATCTTTGTCATTAGGAACAACAGTAATACCTCCCTTTTTAGGGACACAATGGACATGGCTTACCCATTCACTATCAACAATGGGATAAATTATACCTGCCTCAAGGAGCTTTAGTATCTCCTTTCTTACCACTTCTTTCATCTTAGGGTTCAATCGTTGTTGAGGATCTCTAACTGGGTTGGCATCATCCTCCAAACTAATTTTGTGTTGACATAACATGGGACTAATGCCCTTGAGATCATCCAGAGTATATCCAATAGCAGCACGGTGTTTCTTCAGAGTTTTCAATAATCTTTCCTCTTCCTGCTCTGAAAGGTTAGAACTAATAATAACATGATATATTTTCTTTTCATCAAGATAAGCATATTTAATATTATCAGGTAATGGTTTTAGCTCAAACACGGGATCACCCTTGGGTGGAGGAGGATCCCCTAGGATTTCAACAGGTAAGTTGTGTTTCAAGATTGCCACCTGCTGAAGGAATACTTCGTCTATTTCCCTTCTTTCATTCGTAAACATATCATTTTCATGGTCTAGAAAATATTGTTCTAACGGATCAGTAGGAGGCACGACAATAGAAGCAAGACTAATTATTTCATCTTTTCTAGGTGATTCTCTATCACAAGGTTGTCTACGAAATTTAGCAAAATTAAACTCATGAGTCATATCATCCAAGCCAATTGTGACAACATCCTTTTCACAATCAATCCTAGCATTAACAGTATTCAAGAAGGGTCTACCAAATATGATGGGACAAAAGTCATCTTGTGGGGAATTAAGAAAAAGAAAATCAGCTGGATATTTGACCTTCCCACTCAAGACTTCAACATCTCTAACAATCCCAAAAGGCCTAATAGTATCTCTATTGGCAAGCTTAATTGTAACATCAATATCTTCTAACTCAACAGGTGCAATATCATGCATAATCTCTTGCTATAAGGAAATAGGTATTGCACTAGCACTAGCACCCATATCACATAGGCCATGATAACAATGTTCTCCGATTTTAACAGAAATAACAGGCATGCCTACAACAGGTCTATGTATTTTAGCATCTAGTTTAACAATATTAGTAGTTTCACCACATAAGTAAATAACATGCCCATCTAAATTATCATCCAAGAGATCTTTAACCATAAAAATACTAGGTTCAACTTTAATTTGCTAAGGAGGTGTATAAGTTCTAGTATTACTCTTACGAACATTGAATCTTTAGCATGATTCTTAATCCTAACAGGAAAGGGTGGTTTCTCAACATAAGTAGTAGGAGCAATAGGATCATTATAAGTGATAGTATTTTCTTCAACTGTAATAGGTGCAACTACTTTTACTTCAATGCGAGGGTTATATTTAAACCACTTCTCCTTAGGGAGATCAACATGAGCAGAAAAAGATTCACAGAAAGAAGCTACTATCTCAGAGTCAAGTCCATATTTAGCGCTAAATCCTCGAAAAGCATCGGTATCCATAAAAGATTAAACACAATCAAGCTTAGGTGTTATACCTGACTCCTTACCATTGTCGGAACCCCAATCTTCAGAGTTGCGTTTAATTCTTTCCAATAAGTCCCACTTAAATTCAATAGTCTTCAGCATATAAGAACCAGCACATGAAGTATCGAGCATGGTACGATCGTTGAGAGAAAGCCGAGCATAAATTTTTTGAATAATCATTTCTCTTGAGAGCTCATGATTGGGGCATGAATATAACATTGACTTAAGCCTCCCCCAAGCTTGAGCGATGCTTTCTCCTTCACGAGGCCAGAAATTATATATGTAATTACGATCACGGTGAGCAAGATGCATAGGGTAGAACTTCTGGTGAAATTCGAACTTCAATCGTTTATAGTTCCAGGATTTTGTATCATCACATAGCCTATACCATGTAAATGCATCTCCATTCAAAGATAAAGGGAAGACCTTCCTATTAACAACATCATCGGGAATACCTGCAAGCTAAAATAATCCACAAACTTCATCCACAAAGATAAGGTGTAAACCGGGATGCAATGTTCCATCTCCTGCAAAAGGATTAGCTAGAAGTTTCTCTATCATACCCGAAGGAATTTAAAAGTAAACATTTTCAGTAGGTTAAGTAGGTTGAGGAGCAACTCTTTGCTCTACTGGTCGGGGCGAAGATGCCCCAAACAAGCCCCTCAAAGGATTAGTTTCCATAGTAACAAGAGATAAAAAAATTCAGCACACTATATAAATGTTTCCTTACCAAGTTCCACTCACCAAAGGCGCTTCACTCCCCGGCAACAGTGCCAGAAAACAGTCTTGATGACCCACAAGTATAGGGGATCTATCATAGTCCTTTCAATAAGTAAGAGTGTCGAACCCAACGAGGAGCAGAAAGAAATGACAAGCGGTTTTCAGTAAGGTATTCTCTGCAAGTACTGAAATTGTAGGTAATAGATAGTTTTGTGATAAGATAAAATGTAACGGGTAACAAGCAATGAAAGTAAATAAGGTGCAGAAAGGTGGCCCAATCCTTTTTGTTGCAAAGTACAAGCCTGGACAATTTCTTATAATGATAAAAGCGCTCCCGAGGACACATGGGAATTATCATCAAGCTAGTTTCATCACGCTCATATGATTCGCGTTCGGTACTTTGATAATTTGTATGTGGGTGGACCGGTGCTTGGGTACTGCCCTTACTTGGACAAGCATCCCACTTATGATTAATCCCTGTTGCAAGCATTCGCAACTACAAAAGAATTATTAAGGTAAACCTAACCATAGCATGAAACAGATGGATCCAGATCAGCCCCTTATGAAGCAACGCATAAACTAGGGTTTAAGCTTCTGTCACTCTAGCAACCCATCATCTACTTATTACTTCCCAATGCCTTCCTCTAGGCCTAAATAATGGTGAAGTGTCATGTAGTCGACGTTCACATAACACCACTAGAGGAGAGACAACATACATCTCATCAAAATATCGAACGAATACCAAATTCACATGACTACTAATAGCAAGACTTCACCCATGTCATCAGGAACAAATGTAACTACTCACAAAGCATATTCATGTTCATAATCAGAGGGGTATTAATATGCATTAAGGATCTGAAATATGATCTTCCACCAAGTAAACCAATTAGCATCAACTACAAGGAGTAATCAACACTACTAACAACCCACAGGTACCAATTTGTGGTTTTGATACAAGATTGGATACAAGAGATGAACTAGGATTTGGAGAGGAGATGGTGCTGGTGAAGATGTTGATGGAGATTGACCCCCTCCCGATGAGAGGATCGTTGGTGATGATGATGGTAATGATTTCCCCCTCCCGGAGGGAAGTGTCCCCGACAGAACAGCTCTGCCAGAGCCCTAGATTGGTTCCGCCAAGGTTCCGCCTCGTGGCGGCGGAGTTTCGTCTCGTGAGCTTCCTTATGATTTTTTTCAGGACAAAAGACCTCATATAGGAGAAGATGGGCACCGTAGGGCCACCGGGGGGCCCAGGAGACAGGGGGCGCGCCCCCACCCTCCTGGCCAGGGTGTGGGCCCCGTGATGTACTTTCTTTGCCCAATAATTCTTATTAATTCCAAAAATGACTTTCTTGGAGTTGCTGGACTTTTGGAGCTGTGCAGAATAGGTTTCCAATGCTTGCTCCTTTTCCAGCTAGAATCCCAGCTGCCGGCATTCCCCCTCTTCATGCTAAACCTCGCAAAACAAGAGAGAATAGCCATAAGTATTGTGACATAACGTGTAATAACAGCCCATAATGCAATAAATATTGATATAAAAGCATGATGCAAAATGGACGTATCAGCCGCCTCGCCGCTCGGCCAGATCCTCACTGGCACGCTCGTCGGACGCCGGCATGACAATAGCTGGTCCATGCACGCCGCGACTCCCTTCGCCGGCCGTCTCCTTCGCCCGCAAGCTGTTCGACAGTTTGCCAAGGTACAAAATGGACTCCGCCGACGAGTTCTTTTTTCACAATTTTTTTGTGACTCCGAAGATTCGTCCTCCGGTGATGAGGAGGAGATATTGTCTGCCGTGTTGGTCCATCACCACCTCAACAGCCAGTGACCATTGTTCCGTGGCTCCATTCTGGGCCACCTTCCGGCGTTGAATCGCAACCGAGAGAGCGGGCATTTCCTTCTTTGAAAGGACTACTTTGGTAGAACAAAACCGTTTTTCAAACATTAGAAATTCCGCCGCCCTTTCCATATGAGTAGGCATGTTTTCAACCGTATTAGAGAGGGGGTGGTCGGCTATGATGACTATTTCGAGTGCAAAGAGGATGTCGTTGGCAAGACTGGTTTTTCCTCTTATCAGAAATGTAGTGCCGCCATCCGAATGCTTGCATACGGAGTGCCCGGTAATCTCATTGACCAGTACGTCCGTATGAGCGAGTCTACTTGCCTAGAGTCCCTGTATAAGTTCTGCAAGGCTGTTATTGCTGTGTTTGGCCCTGAGTACTTGTGAGAGCCAACTGCTGAAGATACAGCCTGTTTCTTGGCGATGAATGCTAGCGGGGGCTTCCCAGGGATTCTTGGTAGTATAGACTGCATGCATTTGGAGTGGAAGAACTGCCCTTCTGCTTGGCAAGGGCAGTACAAGGGCCATGTCAGGGCTTGCACTATCATACTTGAGGCCGTGGCGTCTCAAGATCTCTGGATCTGGCACTCTTTCTTTGGCATGGCCGAATCACACAATGATATTAACGTGCTTCAGCGCTCACTGGTGTTTGCTAGGCTTGCCAAAGGCAACAGCCCACCGGTGAACTTTACTATCAACGACCACAACTACGACAAAGGATACTATCTAGGTGACGGTATCTATCCTCAGTGCACCACTATTGTGAAGACAATACCCAACCCTATCGGAGAGAAGAGGAAAAGATTTGCCCAAGAGCAAGAGAGTGCTAGGAAGGATGTCGAGCGTGCCTTTGGTGTTTTGCAATCTCGATGGGGCATCGTTTGGTATCCTGCTAATACCCGGAGCATGCAGAAACTATGGGAGGTGATGACTGCTTGTGTGATCATGCATAATATGATCGTAGAAGACGAGCACCCAGAACGTCTGTATGATCAAGGATTTCAGTTTCAGGGTGAGAATGTTGTCCCTGAGTATGGAGTAGCGGCAACGTTTGAACAGTTCACCCAATTTTATGAAGACATGCATGATTGGGAAACTCACGTGCAACTGCAAAATGATTTTGTTGAGCATATGTGGGCTCATGTTGGCAACCAATAGATGTATCTTTTTTTATTCGTTTGCAAAACTATGTGAGAGCTATGTGAGACCTTTTTATTTTCATTTGGCTTGTAATAAACTATGCAATTTTATTCGGTTCAAAACAATTTTATTTTGATTCAAACTATGCAATATGCAAAAAAATAGAGGGGCAGGAAACCACGCCCGCACATATGGGTTGGCGCGTTGGGCACCTTGCCGACCCATATCTAAAACAGGGCGGACGCCGGACGGGCGGCCGACCCAAACAGACAAAAAGCGGATGAAATCACCGTCCTTTTGGGTCGGCCCATTGGAGTTGCTCTAAGATCAGGGATAATAAGAAGCATGCGAAGATGAAAAATGGGAGCAGACAACTATTCCGGGCGCACGCTGGTAGCAGAGACAACGACTTTTTTTCCGCGAATACGCAAAGCTTGCATATCATTTCATTGATAGAAGGAGTAGAATAAGTACAGCAGGGGTACAACACATTACACGAACACAGACAGGCATGAACATGGTGCCCAGAGCAGACATATAAGGGATGCTCGGCCCGAAAAGGGGGAAACAACATAGCTAAACCAACCAAGCCCGAACCGACAAAGCCGAACCAACAATGAGTCCCAACATCACCAAAGCCAACATCGGGGACACCGCGAGCAAGCAAGATGGTTCCTTCAAGAAGGAACATGACACCGACACATCTTCACTATCTGGTCCGAAGCAGCCGGACCTAGGGTTTTCCCTGAGCTCGAAGAGGGGCACAGCTGAAGGCCATGGAAGCGCCTCCAAGAAGGAAAAATGACACCCACAGGTGCCGCTGCTGCCAGCACCGGCAAGCCGAGCAGGGATTTCTCCCTGGCCTAAACCGAGCAATCCCATAGCCGCCGAATATGGTCTTGAAGACGAGGAAGCCAATGCTGACCGGAACTAAGCAGAAGGGGCTGGTGGGGCTGCACCTGCCGTCGGTGGGTGGCACCGCCTCCGGACCTACGAGCAATGGTTCTGGCAAAAGGGGGAAGTTTAAGGCATACAGAGTAGGGTTGGCAAAACAGGGAAGTTTAATGTATATAATGTAATATCTTACATAATTAATTAAATTTTTTTCTTGTGCTTTTTTCTTGCGCTTATAGGCACCAGACGGATGTTTTCCCATATGATTCAAATATGTATTATTGAAACACAAGAGAAAGAAGATGAATAAAATAAAATTGAATTTATACGTAACACATATCAATTTGAGATCATGCGTCAATGTTTGGGAATTAGATGAACCGTCTAACTCATATAATATTCGGTTTTGTGATCTTCAACCGAGGAGGTAAGAACCAATCTCTAATGAAGTAATGATCCCTACAACTAATGAATTAGAAAATTAGAAATTAGGAGTAGGAACCGAAGTTAATCGAGAAGAAGGACTCACTAGGCACCTAAAGGCTAGAGTCGGTTACCGATCAATCCGACGAGATGACATCGTCAAGTCTGAAATATGAGAAAGGGGGCGAGGAAGGCAACGGCGGCACCGCGGCAGCGACCTGTCGCTTAGTCGGCCTGAATCTGAATTCCGACCAGGGACCGAGCCAGAGCCATCGACGGACGAGGCGGGACGAGGCGTCGACGTCAAGGGCTCCAGGCATCGAGGGTTCCAGGCCAGGCAACGAGTGAACGAGAAGTTGTTTTCTTGTAGCGTAGCCCCGATCCCGATACCCTGTAGCGATCAAGCTTTTTTTTAATAATGTAGAGATGGCCTCGTCGCGTGGAACCCTGGTAGCGAGGAGGAGTCCAGTAGCGATCGAGGAGTCCTCCTCGTCAGCGCCTTCAGCGCCAGCAGGCGATCGTGGCGCCCGTGCGCACCTCCTTCTGGGCCGGCCCATTAAACCATCGCTCCCTCTTCGCTTCCCTTCATTGGCTCCCACTCGATCGCTGGTCCTAGCTCGATCATTTTTTTCTCTCGCCAAAAAATGCTACATTAGGTACTGATTTTCTTAGAAAAACCCAACCGGTTTACTACAGTATGTACGACAGTTTTTAGAAAAATAGTTCATTGATTTTGAAAAAAATATCATCAAATTTTAAGAAAAATCATTAAAATTGAAAATAGTTCATCGGTTTTGAACAAAGTTCATCGAATTTCAAAAAAGTTCACCAAAATTGAAAAAAATTTCATCAAATTCTAAAAAAAGTTCATCAGATTTGAAAATATTTATTAAATTCGAAAAAAGTTCGTCGACTTTGAAAAAAGTTCATCGGTTTTGAAAAAAGTTCATCAAATTTTAAAAAAGTTCACCAGAATTTTAAAAAAGTTCATCAGATTTGAAAAAGTTCACCGAATTTGAAAAAAGTTCATCGAATTCTAAAAAAAATTCATCAGATTAAAAAAGTTCATCAAACTTGAAAGAAGTTCATCAAATTCGAAAAAAAGTTCGTCGACTTTGAAAAAAGTTCATCAAAAATGGAAAAAGGTCATTGAATTTGAACAAAAAATATTCATCCATTTTGCAGAAAAAAAACATGAAGAAAAAGAAAAATTCTTGAATTTGAAAAATAAACTTTGGAAAAAGGGAAAATGGAAAGATGGAAGAAGAAAGGTAGGAAAAAGATGTAAAAGATTACAGTGGGAGAGCTGGCGTAGTGGTAATTGCATAGTTCCTCGATGTTGAAGGTCCCAGGTTCGATTCTCCTCCAGCGCCCTTTTTGCCTTATAAACATATAACCAAAGGGGGGGATGGGTCGGGCCCGTTAGTAGCGAAGGAAGGCAGGGGGTATGTGCCCGATTGTAAAATGAACTAAATCGGGCGCTTAAGGCGCCAAATAGGATTTTGCGCGATCGAGTAGGAGGAGTCCAGTAGCGCTCGATGGCCTGGTCGCTCTCGCTGACTCATTCAATGGGCCTAGTCGCTCGGCCCAGTAACGCTAACTATTGCTAGACCTATATAGAAAGTATGGGCCCCCCAGAATTCTGGGCCCTATGCGGGCTGCACCTTTTGCACCACTATGGGATGCCCGCTTCAGGTTATGGTGGCAGGAGACGGGGGAGGGGGTGATGGTAGACCGGAGAGCTACTCCTCCCCGATGTCATTCGCTGGTAGGGTGGTGAATGGGGTTGTCGCATCCACAAAGTCATCCTGCTGGATCCTGCAGGAACCGCGGCGCATGATAGGGATGGACGCGTCTGGTGCCGCCACCACTGCGAGGAGTAACCGAAGCACAACCGCGAGAAGGATCCTGGATGGAGGAACGTGATGAGGAAGTGGCTCCAACCACCGGTGAGGGAGGCCGGCGGCGGGAGGAGCCGGAGTAGAAAAAGCATGGGGAGCTTCTTCGGGTGTGAGTGTCTGACAAGGGGCGTGGGCAGTGTAGATTGATAAGGAACAATTTCTCTTTTACTTTCAGGGAAAAAATTTGGTCACAACTGAGGAGATGGGCCTGAGTGGGACTACATGGTGTCACGTGGCTGCATGTGGTTGGATGCTGATGTGTCAATGCTACACGTTGAGATGAATCAAGTAGTGGGGGTGAACTTCTTAAGTATATAGGATTCCTTTAACCCGCACCTAGTCGATTCCCTAAATCAAACAATGCAGTAAAAATTTACTCCGCCACCTACTTGCTCTTATATTTAGTCGGTCGTCCACCACTCGAGCAAAAACTTTGCTCCCTTTCATAATCTCACTCACCCCGCTTCCGTGCTGCATCTACGCCAGCACCATCCTTCCCGCCTTCTCCGGCCACCACCCGCCACCCGCCACCGTTGATGCTTCATAGGCCCCGCAGCGGTCCTTGCCCAACTGGATTTGAGCCTCTCTTTCTCGCTGTCGCCGGCAAAAAAATCAATGGATCTACGAATATCGCCATCGTCGCTGGATTCAATGCATCGAACCGCTTTGTCATGGACTGGCCACGACCGAACCGCACAAACTTGGCAACGTCTCTACACCGCATGTAGGTAGGGCCTCCTCCTCTAGCCGCTCAAATCTCACTCATGGGCGAACCACCGACAAAGACACGCCCGACCGTCGGTTGGGCTCATGTGACAACCGGTAGTTTCCTGCTAATGGGCGAACCAAGCTATAGTAATTTCCTGCTAATGATGCCACGTCACCATGATTACCGTTACTAATCTTGCATTAGTTCAAATCTGATTCAAATTCAAATTCAAGTTAAAGGCAAATAATATAAGTTTTCAAATATTAGAACTAAAATGTTCGGAGTGTGCAAATTATTGCATAGGTAATTATGGTGAAGAAATCACGCTTTTCCAAAATGCCTAAATACTTTAAAATGCATTAAAGCAGAAAGGGAAAAAATAAAAAAAAGGAAAAGACTAAAAGA